>NC_060149.1:354381557-354557555 GCF_021461385.2 Schistocerca piceifrons | reverse complement strand
GGTATCCAGAGCCTGTTGTATATCATGCACAAATAGGTCCAGCTGTGTCTCGCATGACTGCTGTTTCCTAAAACCGTGCTGGTTTCTGCAGATGAGCTTCTCAGAGTCTACAAAGGTCATTATGTATGAACACATAATATGTTCCATGATTCTACAACAAATCGATGTCAGTGAAATTGGCCAGTAATTATGTGCATACAATTTTCTATCCTTTTTGTAGATTGCTATGACCTGGGCCTTCTTCCAGTCCTGTGGAACTTTCCGCTGTTCCAATGATCTCTGACAGATGATGGATAAGAATGGTGCTATATTTGTAGCATAGTCAACATATAATCTTAAGGGGATACTGCATGGGCCAGATGCCTTCCTGGTGTCTAAGGATACACTAACCACTTCACATGGTTCACCCGCGTTCAAGATGACCTTCGACGGCTACCAACAACAGTGTCAGGAACATAAATGAAACTGTGCATACCAATTGAAGACTGACTGTCCGAAAGATTGCAGAAGAATGTAACACTTCAGTTGGATCATGCCATGAAATCCTAACACAACATCTAGGAAAGCATCAAGATGCTGCGAAGTTTGTCCCAGGACTCATGATTCAAGACAAGACCTTTGCCTCACTATCTGTGAAGAGCTTCCGGATCACGCAAATGAAAACAATATGTTCCTTAAGAGAATCACAGGACTTTTTTTTATTTCTTAAGTTGAAAACCCTGTTGAAAGGATGAAGATTTGCAGCAACAGATGAGATAAAAGAAAATTCGCAGATGGCCCTTCTAGTGATCCAGCAAGAGGTGTACCAAGACTGCTTCTGGAGGTGGAAACAGTGTTGGGAGCGATGTAGCAATCATCGAGGAGAGTTATTTTGAAGGAGACAATGCACAATAAATAAAATGCAAGCACAGAAAAATTTTGTGGACAAAGTTCTGGAATTTTCTGAACAGACCTCATACATATAGTTTCAAACTGATGGGAAAGGGGGGGAGGGGGGAGGAGGTGGGGTAGAAGCTATTGGTATATCTGTAAATGAGGCCACATACATCAACTAACACTATGAACTATATATCTATCTGCATATTTTAAAGCATTACCCAACATATTACTCCAACCTTGACTTAGACATCACATGTAACAGATATAATCTTAAGAACCCCCTGCTCTGAAAAGGTTGCTCTCCTCAAATCACTCCTTTCACCCTGTATCTGATCCCCACCTCATCCCCCCCCCCCCCACCACCATTCTCTCTTTCCCTCTCTCTCTGCCTCCATCCTTTCATCCCTAACTCTGAACCCAAGAAAACACTGCTATTTATGTATAATTTTACCACTGTTGGCAACATAATTATTGTATTGTACTTAAAGTCTGCAACAGGTCACCTGATTATTTAGACAAGTATGAAATTCAACCTATATAAACTTGACAGAAACAGATTTGTATACCTCCTGAAATATTTATTCCAACATATGTATTCAGCTACTCAAACAAATATCTCTACAATCCTTTAAAACTTATTCCAAAATAATAAAGTTGTTATGATATATAGTCTTTGTACTTTGAGATAATGTTTCTGATTTGGTATATGTTCTTTGCACCTAGTAGTTTCCAGAACCAGTCTTTGTTTGTAAAATAAGACAGTTTACATGTCAAGTGTTATGATACAGAAAGGACCCTTTGACCACAAACACACACACACACACACACACACACACACACACACACACACACTCTCTCTCTCTCTCTCTCTCTCTCTCTCTCTCTCTCTTCTCTTGCATTATCAAATGAACTACTCTCCGATATCTCAGAATGTGCCATATCAACTGAGCCCTTATTTTTTTTGGGTCAAGTTGGTTTTTTCCTCCCCTGTTTGATTCAGCGTTTCATTAGATACCCAATCTATTTATCTAATATTCAGAATTTCTCTGTAACACAACATTTCAAACTCTATTCACTTCTTATTTGTACTGCTTAATGTTCGCATTACAGTTCCACTTCACAGTTCACTTCCAACAACTACTTTTAGAGAAGACTTTGTAACACTTAAATTTATATTTAATGTTGACCAATCTTTCTTTTCTATCAAAGGTTTGCTTCCTAAGAAAACTCCTGTACTATTTTTAATGCTAGTTCCCCCAGTCTCACATAACATAATTTAACTACTTTGTTGTTTTGTTTTTATTGGTGTTCACCTTATGACCTCTTTTCAAGGCACTGCCCATTCTCTTCAAATGATCTTCCATGACCTTTCCATCTCATATAGATTTATAACGTCAATGGAAAACCTTAACGATTTATTTCTTCTCGCTAACCTTTAATTCCTTTTCAAATTTTCCTTCAGTTGCCTTTGTCACTCAATGTACAAATAGCACAACATGGGTGATAGGGTATAACCCTATCTCACTCCCTTCTTAGCAGCTACCTTCCTTTATGTCTTTTGATACTTACAACCGCAGTCTGGTTTTAGTACATGTTGTAGATAGTCTATTGCTCCCTGCATTTTATCCTGGATCATGTCCAAATTTCAAAAAGTGTATTCCAGTCAATAGTGTCAAAAGCTTTCTCTAAATCTCCAAAGTTAGGTTTCTATTTCTTCTGACTAATTTAAGACAAAACAGATGGTTCGGTAGTACTCATACCTCTTAGCACCTGCCTTCTTTGTTATTGGTATTTTTAAATTCCTCTGGGAGTACTTCATCCGTTAACATAGTCTACATAGTAAATGTAACATTTCTGTCATGACTGTTTCTCCCATAGATCTTAAATCTTCTGACAAAATATCGTCTACTCCAGGTGCCTTTTTTCAACTTTTATCTTTTAGTGTTTGGTCAAATTCTTCTCGCAGCAGCACATCATGCATTCATCTTTTTCTTCCCTTGCCCTTACATTGTCTTCAAATTTCTTACCTTTATATGGCCCTTCTATATATTTCTTTCAACTTTCAGCCTTCTCTCTCATGCTTAGTAATGACCTCTCGTCTGAGCTCTATGTTCATACAGCTGTTTCTCTCTTCTGCAAAGGTTTCTTTAACTTTTCTTTAATTGGCATCATGCCATGCATGATTTCACAGCTTTGCATTTCTTCTCTATGCATTCCTACTTTGACACTTTCCACACTCTCTCTCACTTTGGGCAGTTGTATTCTCTTCGGTCTGTATCATTTTCTGCATTTTTTATATTTTTTCCCTTTCCTCAACAGAGTTTAATATCCCAGTAACACCACATTTCTTGTTGGCATTATATTTTCTCTATTTTATCCTCTGAGCCCATCAGTACTTCATCTCCCAAGGCTATCCATTCATCTTCTATTTGATTTTTTCCCCACAGTTTCAGTTCGTAGTTGTCTAATACTAACTTTGAACAATTTCTGGTTGTTCTAACTTATTCAGGTCTCTTCCCTTTAATCTCCTTCCTTTCTGCAACTTCTTCTGTTATAAATAATATATTATGGTCCCTTGTGGAGATCTGAAAGGTGGAACTATTTCACATTTACAATATTTTACCCAAGAGGCCTAAAGGAGGGAGTAGAGCTGCATGTCTTCATGGAATATAATTGCTGCAGTTTCCTCTCGCTTTCTTCGGTGCTGCAAAGGATCATATTGGCTAATGTTGCATGGTCAGATCATCAATCATAAAAAATGTTGCTGTTTAATTACGGAAAAGGCTATTGTACCCAATTCCCAAAATAGGAGAAAATAATTATGATATTTCCAGTTTCAGTTGTCCTTGCTATCACCCAAGAGATAGCTACACAACGGACGGATTGCAAAGTCTCATAAAACATTTCATAACCTCGCACCAACACTTTCAGAGGCCAACAACGGGTATAGGCAAGAAAGACTCGTAAGCTTGTCAGCACTTCAGAACATAAGATATGCAATAATAATACTACTAATAATAATACGATTTTTGCCCTATATGTATCCTGCCAGTAGCATTGAGGTTATTTCCTGATGCCTTAACACACGTTCTATCATCCTATCCCTCCTTCTAGTAAGTGTTCTGCACATATTCCTTTCCTTGCCAATCTTGGAGGGAACTTACTCATTTCTTATGCTATTATTCCACTTAATTTTCAGCATCATACTGTACCACCACATCAAAAATGTTTCATTTCTCTTCTTTTCCAGTTTTCCCAAAGTCTATAATTCACTTCCATACAATGCTGTGCTCCAGATATGTCTTCTTCAAATTAAGGCCTATGTTGATACTGATAGGCTTCTCCTGGTAATGAATTTTTTCCCTTTGCCTGTGTTTGTATGATTCTTATGCCCTCCATACTTCGTCCATCATGCTTATTTTGATTTTATTGTAACACAACTCCCTCACTCCATTTACTAGGCAATCCTCAATTTTGATGTTTAGTTTATTGCTAGTCTCAGTTCTGCAACCCCTTATTATTTTTGTATTACAATATAGTTATTATAGTTATATTATTAAACATTGACTAGCAGTAAGGGTGTATAACAATTGTTTATTCTGTCTCTCACAATCTATTTTTCTTGGAATTACTGGTTGTCATGGAACACAAACAAAAATCAACAGTAATGTTGACTGACTGACCAGGAATATGACTAACAGATGATGCTAGTGAAAATGAAACCAGCAATACCACGAAATATAAACTGTGTGGTGCAATACATTTTATTACAACTATTATAATTTCTCTATTATTACATTTTCTCATAAATGTACCTTTTTCCAGAAGATATTTCACCACACTGACATTGCAAGCTGTTACTGCCTCATGTAAACATGTTCTTCGGTCAAAATTCATGGCCTCCAGATCCTCTAGTGAGTCTACACACACCTCTACTAAGAATCTATAATATAAAAAAATAATTACATAAACCATTATTACACCATTTAGAAACAGAATTACAACATAAAATTGAGGTATTTGTTACATCACCTTAGAATCTCCAAGTCTCCCAATTTGCAGATCAAGTGAAAGGCTGTATCTCCAGATTTTACATCAGTACACATCTTGTCAGTCACTTTACAGTTACTAAAAATTTCTTTTAATTCATTTTTGTTTCTTCCAGTAACAGCATGAAATACTTTTGTCCATAACTGGTTCTCCATTTTAATAAAAAAGGTCCTGAAAAAGGAAAAAAAAAACATTACTAAAAGTGGGTAAGTCTTAGTGATGTACTTAAGTTCTGAGGTATGCTAAAAGTGAGCAAAGTTGTTTAATTTTAATTTTTAGTAATAAAGTAGCAATCAAGTCAATTTGCTGAGTGGAACAGTCTATGAGATGGGTTGTGCCAAGCAACAAAATTGTAGAAAAGACTCTAGCAAGTCACATTAGTGAACTGAAATTGAACTTGTCACCACTCCAAAAGTTAATCTGAAAATGGAAGTGTACACTTTGATTTGTATAACACATGAAAGGCCTCTAGCTTTCCCTGACTTTGTCACTACAGATGGAATAGCACAAGCTTAGATTGGGGAAGGATAAGGAAGAAAACTTGTCACTTATTTTTCATAGAAACCATAGCACCAGAGATATCTTTAAAATGGGAAAAAGGGCAATGAGTATAATATGCAATCTGAGATATAATGACACATACAGACTACATTTCAAGAAACTTTGCATTATAACATCATCTGTTTACATTTATTGCATTATATCATTTGTTAAAACGTACATACTATGCAAAGACAGTCCTTTTTTTAGCTATACAACAAGACAGCAGTCAGACCTAGCCTACATACATTTCAGTCCAGAACAACTTGTTACCAAAAACGGGTCTTACATGTTGGGATACGGATGTATAACAACCTACCAGATGGGGGGGAAAAAAAAAAAAAAAAAAAAAAAAAAAAAAAAAAAAAAAAAAAAAAAAAAAAAAACCAGAAATACCAAGCGTTTTCGCAATAAATGAAAAAAAAATTTCTTTTGGAGGAAAAATTTTACACAGTAAATGATTTTTTTGAAAAAGGTAATCAATGTTAAGAAATTTCTTAGCCTAATAATTGATCACTTAGGCTCGATTATCGTGTGTTTCCTTCAAGTATGAACAAGTGAAAGTACAATGTAATGTCTATTATCTTCTTGTAATATTGAAAAAACTGTCATGAAACAAATAAAATTGAACAATATAACAAAAAATGCATGCTGACTTGTCCCATATCATACATGCAAATTGCCTTATTTTCCTTAATGTTAGTCCGGTGTCTTAACCTGTTGGGCACCTCATCTGGTTAAAGAGAAATTAATGTTTAACATGAAATCCTGTCCATCATGCATTTTCATATGCACATTATAAGTGAAATTAAAATTTGATATGGATTACTAGCAATGACACAATTCCTTATTTCCATGAGCAACAATGTCAGAAAACAAACAAATGGCTTCTAGAACAACCAGAGATTGAATATTGGCTCTTGCAACAGCTTGTCACTTGAACAGTTTTTGAGTCTCCAGCTTTATCTTACTCTAGAGTGCAAGACCTACAACGTATTCAAAGAATTGTTTCCTGGATCTAGCACAAACCTTTTGCCCATTACTTTGTCTCAAAATCTATTTGTCATTCAGTATATTGCTTACGCATTTTACTTCCCTCCTTCCTGTTACCATGATACAATGCCTTTTTTCATTTATTTCTTGCACCCACATAATCTGACAAGTTATTTCAAGGCAATATGACTTACATTAATCAGGACAACTGAGCCAGTCATAGGAGCTGCTCCCATGGATAAAAGGTGACTTATTCAGAATTACATGATTTTTGTTATCTTTCCTGCAACTTTCTGTTTTGTCAACAATCACATGTTGCCCTGCAATACATTTGTCTCTCTTGGTTCTTCCCAGCTCTCTAAAATTTTTATTGGAACTGTTTGTCTGCCCTTTATTGTAGTAAATCATCATCTTTACTCAGAAAATCATAGATTTCAGCTCCTGCTACAACTCCAAATCATAGGGTTAAGATAACACTGTTTTTTGAGCCTCTGAGGCCAACTGAACCTACAATTAATGGATGTTGGCTGAGTCTACAATGAAAGGTGACAAGTCAATTGTAGTCAACAATTATGAATACAAAACATTATTTCTGATAAACTAATCTGTAGGCCCGAGGCCTAGGTCAGACTGACAGATAAAAGAGTCGTAAGTTGGCGGAGTGGTACTACGGGCTTCAGTTAACACAATTATTCGTTCAAATAACATAACAGACTCAGAATTACAAAACTTTGAAGAGTATTTTAATCACCACTGCTACGTGTTAGTTATTTCATACAAAATCAGTTACTTACCAGTAGCTTACAGGAGAACGAATGCAGTAACATACTAAGTCTTCAACGATTTGTTTGAATTCATGACTACATACTGGACTCTTACAGATTACCGGTATCAAATAATAGGGCTTTAATTACTCTTTGGCAGTACTCATGATAGTGAAAAAAATTACATCTCCCTACAAAAATAAACATCTCCCTCTTATAAAACACATACCCTACAGTTTCTAAAATAAATTCTTCTTCAGTATAGTAGGATTCGTACACATTAATTTTACACTTTTTCAAAATTAAAATCTTGTTTCTCTACTTATATGTAGTAGAGTTCACGTCCTAGCTTTGTTAGGAAATTATGACAAATCAGCTGTTGCGAACCATATATATGAAACACGCCATCCCCTTAATACCATAGAAGACAACGTAGAAATATTGCATGTAGAAAAGAAAGGAAGGAAACTTGATTTACTAGAGGAATTCGAGATAGCTATCCCCGAAAAGAAACAAAGCAATATTCTAAATGCACAAGAAAATTGTAAAGAAATGAGATTTTTTAGCGGGTTTTTAGAATTATTTTATGGCAGGTATGCGACTTTAAACTTGTAGCATGTCACTGACGGAGTTGCGAGAGGCTAACGATGGCACTATGGCAGACCTATGCAATAAGGCCGGTATTACACTATCAGATTTCTTTGTCCAATATCTTTGTCAAAGATATTTGATAGTGTAATAGGGACCTTGTCAAATGTCGTCCAATATTTGATCAAATCTAGGGCCTCGCTGTATATTTAATATTTTGATCAAAGAAACCGCTTGTCTTCTGTTCACTGCGGTGTGACATGTTACCACATGGAGCGCTAGCATCGCTGCAGCGTTCTGTCATCTGTAGTGTTTTTATAACCATTGCCGGTAAATACAATTGGTGTGTGCCGACAACTACAAAATTAATAGAGATGTCTGAAGCTGATGAGGCGCTTTACAACGTGAGGCACGCTGAATACAAAAATAGATTAAGAAGATTAGAGACCTAACCTGACCTAACCTAACCCAACATAACATAACCCTCTCCTGTAGCAAGGAATCGGAGTGTTATAGTGAGCATGTCTTCTGAAGATGTAGCGGTTCTTAAGTGAATATTGTGCTTTGTGATATGAGGATACACTTCATTGAGCACATACAGAAATGTATGGTCATCCATTCTTAAGTAGTTGATGTACGACTTGACGTCTTCCACTGTAAGCTCACGTAACAAGTTTTGTTGAATGCTTTTATCGTGTCGTCGTAAAACCCACGGCTTCACCCAGATTAGATTAGTTTTTCGTTCCATAGATCCGTGCTGAGGAGATCCTCGTGGATGTGGAACATGTCGATTTTTTTAAGCTGAAATAACAATACTAATAGTATGAATAAATTCAATACATCATTTGTTTCTATTAAAAATTTCGCCAATGGAGTAGAAGGAGTTGGCCAGTAGTAAGTCTTTCAGGCTCCTTTTAAACTGATCTTTATTTCTAACTAAATTTTTTATGTTTGCTGGCAAATTATTGAAGATGAGTGTTCCTGAGTAGTGCACCCCTTTTTGAACTAAAGTAAGTGCTTTTAAGTCCTTGTGCAGTTCATTTTTGTTCCTGGTATTGTATGTATGAACTGAGTCGTTTGTTGGAAAAAGAGATATATATTACTTACGACAAATTTCATTAAGAAGTAAATATACTGAGAGGCAGTAGTTAGTATACCCAGTTCTTTGAAGAGGTTTCTGCAGGAGGTCCGTGAATTTACTCCGCAAATAATACGTATTACACGCTTTTGGACCTTGAAAACTTTTGTTTGACTTCAAGATTTACCCCCAAAATATTATCCCATATGACATTATGGAATGAAAGTATGCAAGCTTTTTCATTTTTATGTTGCCTATGTCTGCTAACACTCGAATTGCAAATACAGATTTGTTACGGCCTTTCTGAAGTTCCGTGGTGTGCTCCTCCAAACTGAATTTATTATCAAGTTGTAATCCCAGGACTTTTAAGACTGTCAACCTCGTATGTATGGTTCCATTCCCCCCCCCCCCCCCTTTTCCGCATGTGCACACAATGCAATTGGAGTACGTAGAACTGCTGCGGTTTAATAACAAGTTGTTGTCAGCCATTTGAACTTTGACGAAAAATTTGATGACAGTGTAATACCCCTTCCAGCGCTACGTCAAAGATCTTTGTCAAATATATTGGACGGAATATTGGATCACATCTTTGATCAAATCTTTGACAAAGATTAACAACTGCTACCTCGACTCCATAATGGATTATATTAAATCGTTAATGTCAGGCGAGACATTGAGGTTAGTGTATAAATACAAAAATTTAAGACGTAAGTTATTTAAAACTGCCGCAAACATAAACTTTAACAAAGAATGTGTGAAGAATCATGTTATCCCGAATTACGTGAAGTTGAAACTTTGCGATTGCAAGTCATGGGCGGGACGACTAGCTGTTGAAAAAGCAAAAAAGTTTTGGATGCGCGCAGAAATTAAACATCTGTATAAAAAGAAAGACTTAATTAAAAAACAAATAGTTCAAGCAGAGACTAAGGTCAAGGAAATATAACCGGTGAACGTATTGGAAGAGGCTACATGTAGACTCCACAAAATACTACAGAAGGAGTTTATAAAGAAAAAAGAAAAACAAGATAAGAAACTTCGTAAATTAAATAATAACATGCGCGAAGATGAAAAAGATCAACAACAAAGCCTTTCGTCTTTAGACTTTTATCCACGGGTGGTTAACAAAACGGATATTGTATTTGATAATACAGAAGTAGAAATGTTAAATAAGGCATTAAAGTTTAATATTGAGCCGTCATTTAACAAGAAGGTCGCGAAAGAAGTAATTGCCCTCACTAAAATGACAACAGAAATTGCTAAATTAAATAATAATGAAACCGGGCATGTCGGCCATAAGCTACATAAAATAGTAAAAAATGAACTAAATAAGCGAAATAGTGTTAATCATAAGACTAGAGCAGACCGACTAACTGTCGATTCTATAAATAAAAAGCTTAATGAAGAGAAAGCTATTGCCACGAAAGCGGATAAGGGGAATACGGTCTTAATATTAAAAGAGGAGGAGTACATTTCGAAGACCTTAGCGTTTTTTGTCGAAAATAGCATTACGGAAATTCCGAAAGACAGAACAGCCAATTTCCAAATTAAACTGAAAAATGTTCTTAAACGCACACACTTCCTGCTGACAGAAGCCGAAAAGATGTGTTATCACGAATCCAGCGGCCCCCAAATTAAGATCACAGGTCAAGATACATAAAGATCTGCATCCGGTTCGTCCGATTGTTAACGGTCGAAATAGTCCAGCATATAAAATAACGAAAATGTTGGACCAAATTCTGAAAAAGACTTACGTGTACAAAAATAATTATTCGGTGCGTGGCAGTATGACCATGATAGGTGAAATTAAAGATACGCCAGTCACTGACACTTCCCGTTTGGTTTCGTTGGATGTTAAGAACTTATGCTCCAGTGTTCCGGTTAACGAAACTATAGAAATCATTAAGAGAAATTTCCTTAAATACGGTAAAATTTCAACGCAAGAGACAATTGAATTTATTGAACTCCTACAGCTCATTACAAGTTTTAATTATTTTACGTTTAATAACAAATTTTATAGTCAGGACGATGGGTTAGCCATGGGGTCCAGTATTTCAGGAACTATGGCGGACATTTTTATCAATGACCTTGAAGATAAAGTTCTAAATTCTGACGATAACATTATGGATAAAATTGTTTATTGCAAACGTTATGTAACGACACACTGTTACTTGTCGATGGTTCCCGTGAGGACATTGAGGAAATAGTAAAAAAGTTCAACGACGCACATAATAAAATAGAATTTACCGTGGAGTATGATACTGACAATTGTTTACAGTTCCTGGACCTGAATATAAAAAAGCAGGCCAACAAACATGCGTTCTCTGTTTATAGAAAACAAACTACGACTGATGCCGTGATCCCGAATGATTCATGCCATCCGCAGGCTTATAAAGAAGCTGCTTTCCATAGTCTTGTGCATAGGGCAGTCAATATACCTATGAGTGAAAAAACATAGGGAGACTGAAATTAATACCGTTAAGAGAATAGCGATGAACAACGGTTACAGAATAGCTATGGTTAAAAAGCTGTTACAGAAAAGTAATAAGCGCAAAAAGAATAAACCTGATGGAGAGAAAGTGAAAATGATCACAATGGCATACTACGGAAAAGTCTCACAAAAGGTAGCAAATATTTTTAAGCCATACGATGTCAAAATAGCTTTTCAGACTAATAACCTAGTGAGGTATAGCCATAAGCACGATATTGGAGAGAATAAAAATAAGTTTGAAAGATCGGGAGTTTATAATATTCAGTACAGAACTTGTGATGCAAAATATATAGGGCAGACAGGAAGATCATTCGCGATCCGGTATAAAGAACATAAAGATGCGTTCAGGTTAGGAAATTATGACAAATCAGCTGTTGCGAACCATATATATGAAACACGCCATCCCCTTAATAGCATAGACGACAACGTAGAAATATTGCATGTAGAAAAGAAAGGGAGGAAACTTGATTTACTAGAGGAATTCGAGATAGCTATCCACGAAAAGAAACACAGCAATATTCTAAATGCACAAGATAATTTTAAAGAAATGATATTTTTAGCGGGTTTTTAGAATTATTTTAGGGCAGGTATGCGACTTTAAACTTGTAGCATGTCACTGACGGAGTTGCAAGAGGCTAACGATGGCAGACCAATGCAATAAGGAAATCAGGCGCCCAATAGCATAGCGTTACCATCAAGCACACAGCTGTAACCACGCCACAACACCTAGGCACGTCAGTCCACAACAGCTCCCGAGCTGGCGCAGTGCGACAGCATATCTGGTAGCTGTGGGACGGCCATTGACTTGTGTCAACAACTTCAATGTAAGTCGAGGACCCACAGTCCAATATACTTTTAATTCTGTTTTACTTTATGGACTTCCCAACTATTTGTGATGGTATTTTGTCTTTTTAGTCCGTTTAATTTCATGACATAGACTTTACAACCTGATGATGAGAGCATTGTCTCTTGAAACGCGTTGTTAAAATATATGTATAAGAATCGCGGTTGAATGCTAACAGTGATAACCAGTATAACGACAACTGCTACCTCGACTCCATAATGGATTATATTAAATTCGAGAAAACTGCCCACAGCATGTGTTTATTCTACGAAATAATCTGCAACAGCAAACAAGATCGCAGGCACAATAATTGACTCCTTCAAGTACTGCAACGGGCAACACAGAGAATACTCACAAGCAATCCAGTGGCCACTTTCCTAGTTTAATTGAAGAGGCATCCCCACCCTTGAACAAGTCACCATTGTTCAGGAAAACTGTTACAGAGTCGATGAGATTTCAATTCAAGGGAAAGAAAACGAAATATAAATATAAAATGAAAGTCTTTCTTGTTCTCATCAAAATCAGAACAACAACAACTGGCCATTAGAAAATGGCTGTATGAGCTCCGAAAAAGACCCTGAAAAAAAAAGAGAAAAGGAAATCGGCAAAGATACTATGGAAACAGAAGCACGATAAAGTTCCAGCATTACAGAATGGACCTGAGACTGAGGTGGAAAGTCAAGCGGACATAGACATTCTTCAGTCCCGAAAACCATACGAGGCGAGCCGCTTGAGCCGTCCACAGCAGGAAAGTAAACACCAGCCACTGCAGGAAACAACATGGCAGGCAACAACACAGGAACAGAAACAGCTGAGTACAACCACTAACGTAGAAGATTGTGCGGAAACAGTTTTCAGTGTCACCACACGATCTGCAAAGCACACAGTTAGGAATGTATAAGCAACCAAAAGACTGTGAAATCTCAAGGTGTTGAGAAGGTGCCGAGAACGAAAGCCAAACCAAATCTAAATGTGGCACGTCGGAAAAATAAGAAAGATGCAGAAAGAGAATACCAAGATGACAAGAAAGGAGAAATGGATAGTGAAACTCCTGGAATCCTGGAAACGAATGTGGAAACCGACAAATCGCTCGCAATGGACAATAGACGGGTGTTTACTCTACTCACCTAAATATCTGCAGAATAAGAAGTGAAAAAAAAGATCAGGATTCTGGGGAATTTCTTAAAAACCAATGATGTTCACATTGCATTCCTTCAGGAAGTAGCTTGCAAAGAGATGAATCTATAACAGCATTACAATGCGTACAACATTGTCGGCTCCTGCTGTAGGGGTTGCTTAATTTTAACCAGAATGGGACTGGAATTAGAGACCTTACAAAAGCAACTGGATGGACGCGTTATCAAAGCCAAACTAAATGAAACAACAATATTAAAACTTCACATAAGAGAACTAGCACAGACGTTTTTTAATGAAACTATCCTCTACTTTATGAGACATGCAGGTGACATAATAATGGAAGAAGATTTCAGTTGTGTTGTAAGAATGGCAGACACAACAGGATCAAATCCTGACTACAGCCCTGTAAATACCATGACTGGAGAACTAAAATTGATAGACGTCATAGATGGACTAGCCATCACGTTATCCCAGTATACGTACTTAACTGTACTGTCAGCCTCGAGACTGGACAGGTTTTATACCACAACAGGAACAGCTGTACAGGACCATGAAGTAATCGCTGTCAGCTTCTCGGACCACCAGGCAGTGGTCGTTAAAATAAAAGGCTTACCTTGGCCCACCGTAATGGGAAAGGGGCGCTGGAAGTAAAGTGCAACCTGTTCAATGTTCTGCGAATGCTGTCGAACATAGGTTCATCGGAAGAGGTTCTTTATTAGCGTTATTGCATGGTGGGATACATTGGTCAAACCTGGAATTCTTAAGCTGTTCAAAAACTTAGCGCATAATATCAGTGACACTAGACGGAAAGACATCGAATTCTATGATGTGATTGCTCGAGAAAAAGTGGATAATGGAGAAGAACGATCTCGCGAATTGAATAAATTCAAATAGAAGATCCTAGAACTACATGAAATAGAACTCAAAGCCAAAATAATCACTTGCAAAGAAAGGAATACGTTCAGGAGATTCTTTCAGAGACAATGAGTCCTGGCCATATGTGTAGTGTTTCCAACAGGAAGATCATTCATGGAATTTTGTCAGTAAGAGACATGACCTTCTTCTCATGGATGTACCAAACCGCAACAAAGGGATTGTTGAACATAAACCCACAAAATGTCTTTGACAAAGTCAGTCACCAATATCTAATGAATGTGTCACAATGCTGTAACTTCTCACAGGCCATAATAGATCAGTTACTACCAGACCGGAATCCAATGGTCTCCAAAATACAAATAAATGGCCACTTCATGAGAGAATTCTCAACTTGGAGCTCAGTCTGTCAGGTATATCCATTATCCATGATATTATTTATAATTTCCTTGGAGCTAGTGATCCGCTGTCACCAACAATTTCTCTGGAAATAACGATGGTGCACAAAGACTTGCCATTAATGCTTATGCCTATGATATTGCAATTGTACTCAAGCAGCATCAAGACATTGGGAAGATATTAGAAATGATGGATTCTTATAAGGAAGCAGTGGGCGCAACAATAAAACACAACAAAACCCGGCTCCTATGGTTGAACAAAACTTCACAACTCATGCCACATTCCTTCACAGGATACAACGAGATGGAAGTGCTAGGTGTTAAATTGAAGAAGCACATGAATGAACTGGTTGAGGATAATTCTAAATCAGTTGTGAAGAAATTAAGAGGCGCCTTAATAGCGAGCAGTACTAGGAACTTAAATATGATTCAAAGGATACGATATGTCAATATGCTGGCCCTTTCAAAAATTGGTATACAGCTCAGATAATACCCATAGAGTGACAATATATTGCTCAAATAAAGAAGTGTATAGGACGGTTCAACTAGAAAGGGATATTACTCTGTGTAGTCAGAGGTCAGTTAACAAAACCGTCGAATGGAGGTGGTTTAGACTCAACTGACTGCGAGGAAAAATGCACTGCCCTCAAAGTTAAAAATCTTATAAAATCCTTAAAACAACCAGGAAGTCAGTCGGATTTATCGAAGGTCATGTTGGGAATTAGCACAAGAAGTAGAACTCAACAATGGGCACTCACATATATTACTCACACATCTTAAAATTACAATGGGAATTGTAGAAAAACTCCCAAATGAAATAAACTTCACCACAAAAATATTACAGGAGAACTGCAGAAAAGAAACAATCCACACACCAGTCAGCCAAACAAAAGACAAAGATCTTAATTGGAAGCTATTGTGGTCTAAATTTTCAGAAGTGACCCTAAGTTCAATGTTGCACTCGGCCACTTACATGTTCTTAAACAATCTGTTTCCAGCAGCATCAAGACGACACTACCCAAGACTCACAGGAAACTCTTACTGTGAACACTGTGGGTTGACTGACATAGCACTGCACCGGCAAGTGGACTTTTCACGAATCCTAGGCTTGTGGAATTGGATTAAATTTAAATGTGCAATGTTATTAACGATGACAATGGTTGAAATTAACACCAAATAGATATGTTCATTGATTTCAAAACGTTCCTGGCTTCAAAGAAGAGAACAGTCACGTGGCTTATACATTCCTATATAAACTACATCGTCAACGATGAAGGTGAATCTGTAACTGAATTCAAACTATACTTGCACCAAGAAAGGGACGAAATTTTCAGAAACAACAGGAAATAAATTGGCCCATAGGTACACTTTTTATACAAATAAGGATGTTTTAAAAAGGGAAACATCAAACAATTTCTTTTAAAAGGAAATCTCAAGTTCATGTAGATCTATAGCTAAGTTCCATTATTTCAAATGTAGTCAGAACAGAAATTGAATTCTTCTAAAATGCCATCAGACACTAATAACATGCTCTTAAGAAGAAGGAGGTTTTGGTTTTGAGAGGAAATAGGAATAGCCCACAAACCAAATCATATTAAGAGAAAAATGACTTCTGCAACTCTAAAAACTATGAAATTGTACTTGTTTGTAACTTACAACTACAAATTTGTTATAAATTATAAATAAAATATATGTTGTATAAAAAGGCACAGTTGCAAAGTCAGTTAAATGAAGTTTTGCAGTGAAAGAACTCTTGTATTCGTAAATTCTGAGGACTTGATCCTTTTTTTTTTAAGCAAAAATTGCTGCCAAGTAGCAGAGTGGAACGAAGTTTACGTTAAACTCAATGCAAGTGGGAATTGTCTTCAGAAATGATTCAGTTGTTAAAATTAAAGACAGAAATGTCTAACTCCAGAGTATATTCTTCCATATTGTTGACCAGTTATACATATCATATCAGTAAAATGCAAAGTTTTGTTAACATTAATCATCATAATTCTACTAGGGTATGACTGATAGCAATGTGTTTAAGAAAAATGTACTGTCCTGACAACTGGAATGTAGATATAGACGAAAACAACATGCCATAGGTTATTTTTTTCCGGTATTTTAATATCTTCATCACAATTTCCTTGAAAATGGAATCGTTCAATCCAGTATTCATCAGAATTTGGTAGGTGAAATGAAAGTAGTTCTGCAAATTTTAAAATGTGTTTAGTGTCAGATGTTGTAATGTTAACAAAGCTTTTGCATTTTACCCATATAAAGAACCATTTGCAAATATTGTCAGCTCAGTGCAGTCACATCAATACGGTTTTTGGGAAAAAAGCTCTTTGGTCACCTATTTTTAACAAAAATCCTGCACCTATTGTGTATACAGAAACTAAATGAGAAGTTAAATTTAGCTTTAGATGTGACTAATGATTTCCTTGATGTCGCATAGCAAATAAGTCAGACTGGCACTATTCTCTCTCCCTGGTGAGATTGAAAATCGCGAAAGTCTGTTTGGAGGTCATATTCAATAACTCTTCCTAACAGTACAGGAACAGCTACAAACACACTGATGCGATTTTTCAACGATATTTGTAATTGGTTGCCAGTATGGAGGATATACTTTGGCATTAGACATTTAAGTCATTAATTTTCACAACTGAATCATCTCTGGATGCAGTTCCCTACCTCTGTCGAGTTTAATGTGGACTCCATATCATGCAAGCATACCATACTGTGGCACTGATGGCCTCGCTGTTTGATCCATCCCCCAAATCAATCAACCAACCAACCAACCAACCACACTTCACGCTGGTACTTGGAGCCAATTTAGCATTAAAAAAATTGACCCTCACTATCTTCAAACCTCTGTTACTACATTACTTTGTTTACCTGACTGAGCCACTGTGACAATGATGTAATTAGCTCCCAAATTTATAATTTACAAAGCATATTGTGAGCTCTTTTTTCCAAAAAATGGAAGGTTCACATTTTCAATGAAAATAAAAACATCAATAGCTTCCAAAATTGCAGTCAATATACCAGTTGAAGATAAAATGAGTTGCTCCTTTAATTCGTCTCCAAAAATGGCTGCCACAGTTTAGCATCTTGAACGATCACAGAAGTTGATATGGGGTCTTTTTCGTTTTTGATATAGCATGTACACATCATAATGATGTCACGCTTGTCCCTACCAATGTGCAATAAGACTCGCATGGCTGCATTGATTTTATGGACCAGAAATTGGTATCACATGATTAGCTACTGTACACCATATGTGCCTCTCTGCAATGACAGATGAACATCTGACATGGAACTTTATGCACAAAGTGGAATATGATTGTTTATTGCCGACCGCGGTGGTCTAGCGGTTCTAGGCGCTCAGTCCAGAACAGCACGACTGCTACGGTCGCAGGTTCGAATCCTGCCTTGGGCATGGATGTGTGTGATGACTTTAGGTTAGTTAGGTTTAAGAAGTTCTAAGTTCTAGGGGACTGATGACCACAGATGTTAAGTCCCATAGTGCTCAGAGCCATTTGAACCATTTTTTTGATTGTTTATTCACATGCCCTACATAAATTAGTGAGTATACTAAAATGACTGACTGCTATAAAATGAAAAATATGGTGCTAAGTATATTTCAGGTGTGTTTGAGAAAGAGCATGATTCCAATTTTTGTAAATTAGACTCAAGATTAAACAGTAGTCAACAATTTTGACGTATGTGGGTAAGTTAATTACTATTGTGCATTAAATATTGAAAAATTTCTCGCAAAATTAATACCAGGACATCGTACCATACACTACAGGTACATTGGGGATTACTTTAAATACATTTATACTGATATTTTAAATGTAATTATTGCTCTGTGACCATAAATTAATGTTGTATAATAGTTTGGCTAAGTCAAGTAAACGACCTTCAAATTTCATAACTGCCTCTCCGTTAGCATTTGATGTAGGACACAAAACACATATTTTTCTAGGCATCTGTATAACTGCTAGTTCATTGACATCTTCATCCCAGAGAAATTAAAATTATTAAGATTTATTCAGTCTAAAGGCGGAATGTAGATTACTGCCATGACTAGGGTGAAGGCTGTGTAATCATGTCTTTCTGATAATGACTCAGCCGACTTTTGTTTTTAGAATAAGACATTTTTTTAGTGCTCATTGGTCATACAGTTAACGTTGTACATTACTGACAGGGGTGGCCTATATGATCCACACACTTCTTCAATATTTGTCTGATAGCTCTGGCTGTTTTCATTTGCCACAAGAATAATATTAGTGTACAGTATAGTTTCCACAGAGAATAATACAAAGAAGAAACTTTTAACAGTAGAAAATGCAGCATGTACGCAACTGGTTTGCGCTTACAATGGTTCCCAATTTGTGAAAGATGAAACTACTTTTAATAGCTTACTATACTTCTGCTGAGTGTGTGCATGCCACGTCAATTTGCGATATACACTCCTGGAAATTGAAATAAGAACACCGTGAATTCATTGTCCCAGGAAGGGGAAACTTTATTGACACATTCCTGGGGTCAGATACGTCACATGATCACACTGACAGAACCACAGGCACATAGACACAGGCAACAGAGCATGCACAATGTCGGCACTAGTACAGTGTATATCCACCTTTCGCAGCAATGCAGGCTGCTATTCTCCCATGGAGACGATCGTAGAGATGCTGGATGTAGTCCTGTGGAACGGCTTGCCATGCCATTTCCACCTGGCGCCTCAGTTGGACCAGCGTTCGCGCTGGACGTGCAGACCGCGTGAGACGACGCTTCATCCAGTCCGAAACATGCTCAATGGGGGACAGATCCGGAGATCTTGCTGGCCAGGGTAGTTGACTTACACCTTCTAGAGCACGTTGGGTGGCACGGGATACATGCGGACGTGCATTGTCCTGTTGGAACAGCAAGTTCCCTTGCCGGTCTAGGAATGGTAGAACGATGGGTTCGATGACGGTTTGGATGTACCGTGCACTATTCAGTGTCCCCTCGACGATCACCAGTGGTGTACGGCCAGTGTAGGAGATCGCTCCCCACACCATGATGCCGGGTGTTGGCCCTGTGTGCCTCGGTCGTATGCAGTCCTGATTGTGGCGCTCACCTGCACGGCACCAAACACGCATACGACCATCATTGGCACCAAGGCAGAAGCGACACTCATCGCTGAAGACGACACGTCTCCATTAGTCCCTCCATTCACGCCTGCCGCGACACCACTGGAGGCGGGCTGCACGATGTTGGGGCGTGAGCGGAAGACGGCCTAACAGTGTGCGGGACCGTAGCCCAGCTTCATGGAGACGGTTGCGAATGGTCCTCGCCGATACCCCAGGAGCAACAGTGTCCCTAATTTGCTGGGAAGTTGCGGTGCGGTCCCCTACGGCACTGCGTAGGATCCTACGGTCTTGGCGTGCATCCGTGCGTCGCTGCGGTCCGGTCCCAGGTCGACGGGCACGTGCACCTTCCGCCGACCACTGGCGACAACATCGATGTACTGTGGAGACCTCACGCCCCACGTGTTGAGCAATTCGGCGGTACGTCCACCCGGCCTCCCGCATGCCCACTATACGCCCTCGCTCAAAGTCCGTCAACTGCACATACGGTTCACGTCCACGCTGTCGCGGCATGCTACCAGTGTTAAAGACTGCGATGGAGCTCCGTATGCCACGGCAAACTGGCTGACACTGACGGCGGCGGTGCACAAATGCTGCGCAGCTAGCGCCATTCGACGGCCAACACCGCGGTTCCTGGTGTGTCCGCTGTGCCGTGCGTGTGATCATTGCTTGTACAGCCCTCTCGCAGTGTCCGGAGCAAGTATGGTGGGTCTGACACACCGGTGTCAATGTGTTCTTTTCTCCATTTCCAGGAGTGTACATTCGTCTTTCCATGATTCCTGAATATCACCTTTTGTATTAGCTACAA
Source organism: Schistocerca piceifrons (assembly GCF_021461385.2). Taxonomy (NCBI): domain Eukaryota; kingdom Metazoa; phylum Arthropoda; class Insecta; order Orthoptera; family Acrididae; genus Schistocerca; species Schistocerca piceifrons. Next base: position 354,536,989 of record NC_060149.1, on the reverse strand, counting down.
CATTGCTCCAGTTTTCCACAGTTACTTCAGAAACAGCTTCTTGTAAAAGTCTTTCCACTTCTGAAATCGCGAATTTCTTGTTTTCACATGCTATGTACCCCTTGATTTGGTCACATATGAGCTCTATATCATTAAAGTGACAATGATAGACTGTAATCTAATTACATAGTGTTCTAGCTTGTTGGCAGCTTCGTGTACCACGTGTGTTGGATGGCGAACTTATGTTGTGACATAAGTTCTTGTAGTTCCACTTTCTTCATTCTGTCATCGAATTTAATATTATTTCGTAGTAGCCACTATGTCATTTCTTCTTATCTAGAAGCTGTCGTTGCTGGTTTGTCCTTTACAACAGTGTGGTATGGCACTATGTCAATAATAATGTATGACGGTTGCTCGAAATTCGGTAATAGCGAATTTTCAAACTGTCGTAAGAAGACAACCTTGTAGATAGGGCAACCACAGCTATGGGTAGTCATCTTGGGTATTAAAAACCGCTTCAGTTGTATTTAGTCCTTTATTATTGGATCACTACCAGTTTCGTGGCACCAAAAGGCACATCTTCAGGTGAACATATGACTAAAAATGACGCTCTAATGTTTTGGTCGTGTGTTCAGCTGATGATGTGCCTTTTGGTGCCACTAAACCGGTAGTGATCCAATAATAAAGGACTAAATACAGCTGAAACGGTTATTAATACCCAAGATGACATTGTAAAAAGGTGGTGTGTTTCGTTTCAATTACGAAAATCCGAGGTTTTCTTTGATCTGAAAATGTGTAAACAGCCAGGAACAAACTCAAAGACTGTACCTGCATGAACAACAATAATTCTGCTTCCTTTGTCCACATGTTCTGCAATTCCTTGTTGTGAACCGTCCGACCAAGCTGTTTTCAGCTTATGACCAGAATTCACTCACGTTTGATCTGGCCACACTAAATCATTGAAATTAATGTCCTTTACCATCCGTAAAAATCGACGCCGCCATGCAGCAATATCTTGTCATTCCAAGAGTATCTTTCGACCAGTTACTTTTTCGTAAATAAACCCCAGGTTTAATAATACCAACCGAAGTGAGGACTTCCTGCCAACAAAAGGACCAGCTTGCTTAAGCGTTGCATGCAGTTACTGTAACGTTGGACGCTCTCAATGGTAATAATATGCATACAAATGTATGTGTATCACATCCTGTAAGAAGTAATGAAGATTTGTCACACGTTTCTGGTGCATCGTTTTCTCACCAGAGTTCCTGGACTTCGTGGGTCTGAAATAAAATTTGGTGGTCCAGAATGTGTATTCCGTTTTTCATTTTCTTCCTTGCCTATATAGATAACGCTAGTTCTGCTTATTCTTAATGCCATCGCAGTCCTCTAGATTATCCTATTAATGGCAATAAGAGGTCCTCCATTCTCCCTTTCCACCTCAAATTATTGTCTTCTGTTGCAGACATGTTCACAAAATTGTTCTCACAGTGGTATTCCTTGTCCGACTTTCTTCAAAAATTGTATTGTATTGTGTCTTTACTGATCCATTCAATCATTCAGTGCACAGTAGTGTACAACATGATGTGGGATAAGTGAAGCAAATGTTGAAAAACTCATACACATGCAACGTTGTTACTCATAGTATACAACACACTGAAGGTATATTACACATGTGTTCTTACTCAATCATTCAATATACAGACGTGTACAACATAATAAAAAACACATAGACACATAACACTCATTCACTTAGTATACAGCTCTTTTTTTGTATATCACACTGAAGAATGTCTTGTATACTGTAGACACAATGTTTTGTTAACAGTGCTATTAAAGTTTTTAAAACTTAGTTCATTCTTGAATAATTTCTATACCTTACAGAAAATGTTTATAAAATTTGATTTCTACACAATTAACACTATTAATTTTCAGTTTAGTTGAACGAGGAACTAACCTTAACAGTCTCTTCGATCTTGTGTTATGATGGTGACTATCCAGGTTCTGAGTCAGTCTACTGAGTTTTCGTTTAATAAATGAGAGCAGTTCAAAAATGTGTTGACTAGGGAGAGGCAGTATGTTTAATTTTTTAAAGGGTGATTTACAGTTTTGCCTTTGATGCTTGTTCAGGATTGTTCTAATTGCTTTTTTTGCACTTTGAATAATTTCACTGATTTGGTACTATGACCACAAAAATGATTCCTAACTTATTACTGAGTGGAAAAGAGTATGACACATACAAGTCAATGTGCTGATATTTAGTGCATCCCTCACTGAGTGAAGCATAAAACAGACTTCTCTTATCTGGGGACTAGTCATGTCAATGTGGCTTTTCCATGTGAGTGTCTCCATGATGTGAATCATTAAGAATTTTGTCGCATTGGGAAATTCAACATTGCTGTCACATGATGTTACTGCTGGAACCTAGGGAGTTCTGAATGGTGTGTAAGATTAAACATATTGTCTTTTTTATACTGAGGAGCAGTCCCTTTCATGGTGGCCATGAGACTATTTGGGCAGTATTTCTGTTGATTGTTGCCTGGAGAAATTCAGCTGTATTTGAGATATGGACATTAGTGTCACTGGCAAACTAAAATGCCCTACTAGTGGGTAGGGTGGAGGGGAGGACCGAAAACTGAGCCCTGTGGCACACCATGTGTAGATGAGTACACCACATTCAGGATACTGGACTGATTTACTGTATTTATATAAACATAATACTGTTTTCGATCTTTAATATAACTACTGATACAGTTACGGGCAGTTCCCAATATCCCATCCAATCCAACATGTCAAGATCATGTTGTGGTTACCACTGCATCAAAAACCTTTGTGAGGTCAAGAAAGACCCAAATAGCTCGGCATTTCTTGTCTTCCAGGTGTAGGCTAGAAGGACGGAATTCATATATTGCATCAGTAGTTGTATTATTTTTGGAAACAATACTTAGCAGAAGAATGAATGCCATTATTTTTTCCAGGAAATGAGTTTAGTCTGGCAGCCATTGCATACTCAAATATTTTACTGAATACTGAGAGCACTGCATCTGGATGGCACTTGCCAGGCTCTTCTTTAGATCCCTTTTTATGTATGGGTGTACATACAATGTCGTAGCCACTCCCTGATCTTATTCAGTCTGTATATTAAGCAAACAATAAGGGAAACAAAAGAAATATTTGGAGTTGGAATTAAAGTCTGGGGAGAAGGAATGAAAACTTTCAGGTTTGCCAATGACACTGTAATTTTGCCAGAGGCAGCAAAGGACTTGGAAGAGCACTTGAATGGAATGGACAGTGTCCTCAAAAGAGGATATAAGATAAACATCAACAAAAGCAAAATGAGGATAATTGAATGTAGTCGAATTAAATCACGTGATGTTGAGGGAATTAGAGTAGGAAATGAGACACTTAAAATAGTAGATGAGGTTTGCTATTTGGACAGCAAAGTAACTGTTGATGGTCGAAGTAGAGAGGATGTAAAATGTAAACTGGCAACAGCAATAAAGGCGTTTCTGAAGAAGAGATACATTTTAACATCGAGTATAGATTTAAGTGTCAGGAAGTCTTTTCTGGAAGTGTTGTGTGGAGTCTACATTCCATACAACATTTTCAGAAAAGACTTCCTGACATTTAACAGATCACCCATAAGCAAATAACAAAGGATGTAACTGTATAAACTAAGGAAAAAGTATATAAACTGTTGGTAATACCAGTTGAAGGCGAATATCAAAAGATCGTAATTACCAAAAAAAGTGGACATCGGCATAAATCGTAAAAATGTATACAGATTCTACACTAAACATCCATAATGCGGACGTGGCTGTATAAATGCGGACATATGGTGACCATAAATCCAATTCATTATTCAAATACTCCTACTATTTTCTTGATAAACCCCCACCATCTGACTTCATTTCCTAATCATAATAAATTGCTCAAATTCTTCAAAGGTAGGTAAAATTTAGTTTGTATATTTGAGTTTTTACTCTCTTCTTATTTGTACATTTAAGATGCATTAAAATATTCTCACATATTTTTGTCTCACACAATTAGAAATATTCACTTAAATTGGTCTTGGCAACTAATTATACAGTCATTGTCAGCGTACTTCAGTTAACACCCATGTTATTATACATGATTATTGTGCACAGAAATCAAAACAGGTAGTGGTTTATTTTATAGGTCCAACATGTTTTTCACTTGCATAAATTGATATACATGTGAACAAATATTCATCAGAATTTCATTGTCCCCTAACATACAAAGTTAAATTATAGAATTAATGTACAGGGTTTTACAGAAAAATGTATAATAATAATATAAAAAGCAGAGTTATTACAGTCATTTACTTAACATAAAACTGTAAAGGTTAATTTACAAACCCTGCAAACCGCTTCTTTCTTGCTTAGATTTTCACATTATCATTCAGAAATTCTTCTAAGGAATAATAGCTTTTCAGTAATAACAACTTTCGTAGCTTTTGTTTCGGTTGCCCTAGGTCTATGCCGTGGATTGGTTTCAGTTTTAGAATGTTGTAAATTTTCATGCCCATGTATTCTGGGGTTTGTGCATGTAGGTTTAACCTATGAATGGGAAGCATGAAATTCCCCATGTTCGTAGCACTATATTGATGTATAAAGTTATTGTCTTTGAATAACTTAGATTATTGTGTATAAAAATAATCAGATCATAAATGTAGCTTTAGATTACACATTTTTCTAACAATTGATTTCTGTAATTTTAATGTTCTAATCACTATGCTTGTGTTACCAAAAACAAAATAATGCCATATCTTTTAACTGGTTCAAAATAGCTGTGGTAAACTACTTTCCTCGTCTCCATGCTAGTTGAATATGACAGAGTTCTTCATTTGCAAAGGTAAGGTGTTTAATGTATTTGATAGGTACTTTAAGTACGAAGACTAGGATGAATTTTCGTCCAGATGCATTCCTAAAAATTTTACACTGCCACCTTCTTTAAGTTCTTGGTTTGTATAATTTTTGTTGATTTCATTTACCTTAGAGTTTTTAGTTGTAACCTGGAGTATAAGTTTTTTTCCACTATTCGTTTTCTATCGATTTTGTTGGACCCAGTTTTCTGAGCTGTCTAGTAAATTTGTGACATTTGAGGGAATTTGTTCTGAGTCATTTCTTTTGACCAGGGCACAAGTATCATTGGCAACGGAAACTGAATGTGAATTTATGTTTAGGAGTATCTCGTTTACATAAACTAGAAACAAAATTGGGCGCAGAACTCAAGTGTGTGGAACACCTTTTGAAATAATTATCCATTCAGACAAGGAATTTCCCTTGCTTGATGATATAACTACCCCTTCCTTTCAGTTTGTGAGATATGACCTAAACCACCTTAACGGACAACTCCCAGTTCTGTATATTTTCATTTTACACAGGAGCAAGTGATGGTTTACATTATCAAATGTTTCTATGAGGTCACGGTATAATCCTGCAACTTTTATTGATTTGTATAAAGCCGGGTTCACACACGCTACTAATATGACGCCACACTGCCACAGCTTGTGGCTTTTTCTAGTTGCATCATGAGCTGCCATTCACACAGGATGCCACAAATTCTATGTAGTTGCACAGCTTTCAATATGGCGTCAACTGTCCGCAGCTCGTGGTCATGCGGTAGCATTCTCGCTTCCCGCGCCCGGGTTCCCAGGTTCGATTCCCGGCGGGGTCAGGGATTTTCCCTGCCTCGTGATGACTGGGTGTTGTGTGATGTCCTTAGGTTAGTTAGGTTTAAGTAGTTCTAAGTTCTAGGGGACTGATGACCATTGATGTTAAGTCCCATAGTGCTCAGAGCCACGGCGTCAACTGTAATCATATGTCACGGGTGTGAATGTTATAGTGCAGGTTGTGACATTAGAGCTGTGACAGGAGTTAAATACAACGAAGGCGAAAAATGTTGGATCCGAAGATAGATACCGCACAAAGATAAATCAGGGGTCACAAACACATTTATAAAAGAAATAACACTTGGAGACGAAAATGTTGTCTGCAATGGCAAACTAAGCAACAGCTGGTATGTAAATATCATCTGCAGACGTGCCACTCTTCAAAGATTTTAGACTATTATTGTATTCGTTTGTATAAGCATTTCAAATAAATAATTTTTAGTTTAGCAGCTGCCACATCACACTTGGGAGCCTTTTCCTTCATATAATCCACAATTTATACAATGCTTCATCTCACAAATCAAGAAGTTTATACAACTTGCTTTTTTGCTTACATATATTAAGTTTATTTATTAATGCATCCAAAAATCTTTTAAGATTGTGGAATACATCATTGGTTTGCACACACACACACACACACACACACACACACACACACACACACACACACACACACACACACACACACACACACACGCTCTGCTGCTGCAGAAAATCAAACATAGGCTGCTGTTCTTGTAGTTCCAGAGGCCACAAAAGTGCACCTGTCGACCATTGTTTTCACTGTTTTCAGTAATAAAATGAAGACATAGTGCTATCGAATGGAGTATAGCAGCAATTAAGGTTGATTAACACTTAATGGAACGTCTTCATCACGACACGGAAAGTCAATTGCCACAAGATTGTCCGAGCATTCGCACTACCCGGAACGTCAACATAACACCCTGTGATGTGACAGAAGGTTCTCACCAGTGTGGCTTTGTTTGTTTGCAGTTTGTGTGACGACTGACTAAGGAACTACCGGAAGCGCGAAGATGCCTAAATTCAATTTAAGAAGTTTGGCAGCGATTGCGATAACACTTGATGTAGAAGAAGAAATACAGCAGAGGAGGATGTGGGTTAGAAATATGTTGAAACTTATAGACAGCAATGGAAAGTTCCATACATTATACAAGGCGCTGTAAGACCAGGAACAGTCCTCCTTCAAGTATTTTAGAATGTCGAAACAGCAGTTTTTTCTTGCTAAATAAGATCCAGTCCACGATTACAAAAAAGGCCCCGAGGTTCAGACAACCAGTATCACCATGGCAGAAGCTGATGGTGCGTTTAAGGTAAAATCAGTCAGATATTTCCAGGAAAGAGTTTTTGCTGTCACTTCTGTTACACACAGTTTGTCATAAACAACTTGTATTAAACATATTTTTAAAGTTTGTCACCACATAGACTTAAGCTACTGTACAGTTTTAGTTAATGCTATTCCACATGTGAAACTATGAGCAAAATACAAGTAACTGCATCTGTTACTTTTTTCCTCACTCTGTGTATTAATACAGTTTTAGTTCTCAAGAAGTACTTTGCGAAAAATAAGTGGTGTTATACAATACCTCTTGCTGTCCATTTATAAATTTTTGCCATTTGAACCAATATGGGATAGTTTCATGGGTAAGTCCCACGCTGTACTTGATGTAATACTTGTTAACTATGTGAAGGTCACTATTACACTCGCTAAAGCTCCACCATCTGTACTAGAAATTTGTCTGAGTTTGTAAGTGAACGCTTTGGTTGGCTGAATGTAAAGAAGTAGATACTTCTTCATACCTGCTACAAAAAGTTTTGCTATTGAAACAACTTTCTAGCTATAGGCCTTTCCATTGTGTTTGTACACATATATATATAATGTATTTGTCATACAGTGCAACAGCACTATAGATAAACTGTAACAACAGATGGAACTTCAAAACGTTTGAAAATTCAATTTGTATACTAATGTGCATGCATGTTCTGTCGTATATAGCAAATTGTGAAAAGTTGTGTACATTGTAAGTTATGCTAGATACGTTTTCTATATGGCTGTTTATTCATGACTAATGTTTTTCAGGTACTTGGCAACTGATGACTCCTTTCTGACAATGGCGTTCAGCTTCCGACCTGGACATTCAACTGCCAATTATATGGTGAAAGAAGTCTGCCAGGCTATAACTGATACAATGGTGCCTGAAGTAATTTCAACTCCAACAGAAGACTGGCAACGCATAGCACAACAGTTTTGGGATGTCAGGAACTTTCCCAATTGTATAGGTGCAATTGATGGGAAACATATTGCGATTGTGGCTCCTCCAAACAGTGGATCCCAGTTTTTTAATTACAAAGAAACATATTCTATAGTTCTTCATGCACTAGTTGATGCAAACTATAATTTCATAATTGTAGACATTGGGTCTTCGGTAAAAATAGTGATAGGGGCATATTTGCCCATTCCTAGTTGGGGAAAGCTTTGGAACTTGGCAAATTGCAAGTGCCAGAAGATAAGAGACTTCCTGGTACTGATGTAGTGCCACATGTGATTGTTGGGGATGAAGCCTTCCCATTAAAACATTATTTATTAAGACCGTATCTGAAAAATCAAGCAAGTGGAGATATTAGCATGACTGCTTTAAATGCCAGGCTATCCAGAGCTCGTCGAGTCTCTGTAAATGCACTTGGGCAATTAGCTCAGAAATTTAGAATTTTTTTAGGAGAATTAACGCAATGCCAGAGAATGTGGACAGAATAGTTATGATGACATGTATTTTACATAACTACATTAAAGAAAATGTTCCTGCTCAACTTAATGCAGCAAATGGGACCCTCATGCTGCAGGAACTAGATGGACAAGGTTGTTCCGCTACATCATCTGCTTTTATTGTGAGGGAACAGTTCAAAGATTTTTTTAATTCTGCTACTGGTGAACCCCCATGGGAGTCATTTAAATTTGTGTTCAAAAAGTTTCCAAGCAACTTCCTCTCTTTGTTTTAAAAAAAATGTTTGTTAATTCCACTATATGTTACAGTGAGTGACTGCCTATGTTTGCGTGTAAATTATTCTCGAACTTTTTCCTAGTACCAGATCACTTGAAATGCTCTACTGTGAGTAATTAAAGGTAAAGTTTGGAGAAAATGGGTGTCATCTATTCAATTCTCTGGTGGCTACCTACTTCATTGGGACAGTGATAACTGAACAATAAAGAAATTGAAATAGTACGGTTTTGTGTTTTATTCATAAATAAGTGGCCACATACAATTATTCCCCATCCCTAACCTGGAAATTATTCTTGGGCAATACAATTTTTCATATATGTTTTGCTTTTAATTGGAGTGAAAAAGTAATATCATTAGGGGCATATACATTCTCACTATGAAAAGGAATTCATATCACAAGAAAAAATTATTTGTCACTGTAAGGGATTAACATGATTAATATGTATGTCTTCATCTCTCAAGTTATTCAACTCTCCCCAAACTCTATCCATAAAAAAAGAGCCTAGCCTACCTTGAAAGCAAGTCCCTTTTTAATATGATGTTAAGTCACTAAAGACTTGGCTTTTTGGTTCTCTAAAATACTAGTCTTCAGCATAAATAAGTCACAAATAACAACAGAAAATATTTTGGGTGTAAGGAATAGATTATCATGTCAAAAATTTGGTTGGTAAGACAGAATTACATTTTCAAAAGACTTTTTATTTAATTCAGTTTATACATACAATCTACATTACAGGTTGTAACAAATGACACTGTTCAAGGTGAATTACCATTTATACCTTCCAGTACTTGCTCCCTTTCTGGGGCAGACATTCCATAAATGTCATCTGTAGCTCTTATCTGTCACATTGGGGACAATGTTTTTATACTGGCACTTATCCCTGAAAGAACACTGTCAATATGATTTTCCTTTGGCTGTGTTGTTAGAATATAATTCATCAGAGAAGCTGATGCAGATTCTGCAATTCTCCTCTTTATGCCTCTTGCACTACACTTTCGCACATTGTTTCTGGCCTCGAATCGCTGTCAATTTCACTGCCCAGAATAGGCAATGAAGACATATCCTCGTTTTCTTCCTCGTCTGAACAAATGTCAACAGTCACATTAGTAACTGTTTCCCACTCCTGCATGTATGGGCACAGGAAAGCCATAACCTCATCATACTTCCACAGCTTCTTCGGTATGGCAACTCGGCCTCTTTTCATCTTTTTACTAGCACATTTTCTAAATTGGTCTGTCAGTGACACCTATTATCGCTTGCATTCAGGGCCTGAAATCAGAGAACATATACAACCATTAATAGAGTGCATAGAGCAGTCAAAAGCTTTTTTAAAAATGACTTAGGGGCACTCCACACTTAACGAGAGCACCAACTATGGTTTACTTTCTTTTATTTTTACAGCTTTCTAGGAATATGAGGTAGTTTTTATTTTCTATGCTGTTACGCAGCACATAGTCTTATACTGTGCTACTTTTCTGCAAATGAAATGAGTTTCTTCCTAACAACACTGTAACATAACTTTTGCTATATTTTATAGTATTGCTGCTAACAAATGAATGCAGTTGACAGGTGTCTATAAAAACATATTGTTGTTTAAAATTTTTCATGGGTGAACACACACTACAAAAATTTCAATTACAGCCTATACACAGCTGAAGAAACTTTATAAGCCTAATGTAGTAATGTATAAAACTACAAACAAACATATTTGCATCCTATAGACGATTTCTGGCTCCAGTTATATATTAGAATAGGACAAACAGAGATTCTTTAAATGCTAACTACCAGAATGATTGCCTATGTATTTCATTGTCACATAGCTTCATTTTTAGAAATTAATTAATTCAGCCAGTGACTTTATATTCTGTGATCCCTTTAAAGGTTTTTTGATAACTATCCAGTAAAAGAAAATAATAAAGACTTTCAGAAATGTGTCTGTCTCAAATTACAATTAACACCCCACAAATGTGCCTTTATATATTAAAAGTGTTGCTTCCTTCTGTTGAAAACAGCAGTAACACTTTTGTAATTTAAAACATGAGCCATATGTGCGGCCCCATGTCCATTTTCCTTCTCTGGAAAATGCCAGCTTTTCTATACGCCGTGTTCTTTACAGAAGTATTAACAGAGTGGAATGTTTCGAAATTACAGAAACAGTGTCGCATTTTATGAAGCATGTCTTTTACTTTAAATTGAACAGCATAAAATTTTCTGCTAAATTACCGAATACTACGTTCAGAAAAATACTGTAAATATTCAGCACAAAAATCTGATAAACTATCTACTGTTCTAAACAGGATCCATGTGCAGTACACAATTTGACAAGTCCTGAAATGCTAGGTTCAAGTCAATACAACAAAAATTCGATTAATTAACACTGTGTATTTAAGCTGCTCACGTTTGGAAAGCTTTCTAAAAAAACATCATATATAACGTTTTTACCATGGCACACTGCATACGGTAGTCCACTCGTAGATATTTATCGTTGTACTGAAAACTTCCGCACATACATGTAAGTACCATTTAAAATTCAATTACTAGAATGGGTTTCATTTACCTGGACGCCCCATCTCTAATCCAATTTCCTTCCACAGTGATTCTTTCCTAAGGGAATCACTGTATCTACGATCGCTCATGTTGTACAGCTCTGAGTGTGAACGAACTAATTCTATTAAATAGTCCATTGTCTAAACAAAAAACCAAATAAAATAACAAGCACAGGAAGATACATGTAATTAGAATAAGTAACAAAGCGAAACTTTGAGCAATAAAAAATTGATACTTACATAACCAAATCGTTCGTACTTCTCCTCTCTATAATCTCACTCTTTCCAAATATTTACACGGCTCGAGGAAACATGCAGGCGGTCCTTCGCAAGAACCAGAGATGTACATCACGTCGACTCGCCGTCATGAACGGGAAACATTCTCCAAAAGAATGCGTGACAGTGGCGTTACGGAGACGTCCCGGGCCAGTGACGTCGTGTGTGGACAGCGCCATTAGAAACGCAGGGGAAAATGCTTTGAGTGTTTTGACGTGGCGGTCGTGACGGAGACGTTCCGTTAAGTGTGAATCGACCTTTACTCACCAAGTAGAAATATCTCTGGACTGAGTATTGCGTTCTGCGCATGTCAACATTAACCTTGGACGGGATGTCGCTGTTTGCTAATGCTTTCTGCAGAGTTCGGAACTTAATAATATTACATGAATTTGTTGCGTTTTCACCGTTTGCTTACTGGTAATAGTAATGTGAATTACTGTTGTTGCTACATGTGCAAAGAGGAATGCACGAAAGGAGAAAAAACTTATGTTATATGAATACTGTGATGCACTGTGCTGTTTGTTGCATTTAGAATAATTTTTTAAAAATCTGTTATTGTCTGTGCAAAATGTGTGTCATTTTTTGTTAGTGATGTACGCAAATGGTTATTTAAATTCACAGCTTTTTTTCGTCTTTATACATACCTGATAGCTCACACCAGTGTACGGAATTTGTGGCCATTTTGTTTTAAACTGAAATATACTTCATAAGTGGTACTATGTTACATGTTACATGAAGAACCAGTTTCGTGTTTTGTTCGAAAGCAAAATGTTCATGAAATATTCCACCCTTGGTAGGATAGTGTGTTTTGCAGGATAGAGAAAAAAAACTGAATTTGTGTGTGTGAGTGTGTGTGTGTGAGAGAGAGAGAGAATACAAACTTTTTAGAGCATAGAAATTTGAAAGTAAACAGTAAGTTAAATAATTGCTAATAGACATAGATGAATGTGAAATGAAGCTATGTGAAGTATATGATAGCTGTAAAATATGTTGCAATGTGCGAAATTCCAACCTTTATCTTAAATACATTGCCTGCACATGTGGTACTGAGCAATTGTTTTGTTTATTTTTATCAGTACACTGGCATCCACACACCTAGATTCTGTATTCTGCTTTGAAAGTACGTCAATATGAAATCAAGAGACTGAATGTGAATCATAATAATTCAGACAAAATACACACACACATAGTGTAGCAAAAGTACAAAAGAAGCTGCTTTGTTGAATTACATTTTCAACTTCTTTACTTAACCATCTGAGTAACAAGTATAAAATATTGTTATGTAAGATGCCATCTGTGGGTGATACCCGCTTCCTTTGATGCTGTTAAAGGGTCTGACTCTGAAAAGCCAAAATGAATCTTATAGGAGCAACAGCAGTACAACTGTGTTATGGTTAGGGGGCAGGGGTGGCGGCATAGTGCTGAGAGGGGAATGCCGTGTCTCATATACAACTGTAATATGCGAGATAGATCTAGCTTTGTAGTGTATATAACCAGTGGTCGGATTTTTTAAATTCATTTCTCACTTAGTGTGTAATGTAGTGAGAAGCAAATGAGCTAAATATCTCCGCCAAAGTGCAACCAGTAAGTAAAACTTTACACTAGCCTAGAAGAAAGAGGAAAACAAACTCAAAAAAAAGGAAAAAATCGATGAAGGAGGTGTTATAATCACTAATATGCGACAAATTCGGTGGTTTTCAGACCCTTTCAAAGCCACTGTCTTGCTGTCAAGTCGCTTTGTGATACTGTCACGGCAAAATTTTACTACATCACACTCAGTAATATGATCAAATGCCGTGTAGTATCGAAAAATTGTGGTGGCTGGCCCAGATACCAAACAATGGCTGCATATGATCTGTGACTCTTGTCACACAGAAGCGTTTCGAAAATTCAACTTCCTGATTTCCTTCACTTCTCTTCAAACTGGTTTATTCCAGGTATCAAACACAAATTGTTATGACGTTTTACGAAACGTCTGTGCATATCCACGGCACCTACAAAGAGAATCTGTCTGCAGTATTGATGTAATGACATTCTAAATGCACAGAGCGTTTTATTCCCAAACCTACAGCATCCCGATACACGTGACCAGGCGCCCTACTCTGTGTAGTTCATACCGATCGGTGCAGTAGATTAGCCTTGGTAGTGACGTCGAATTTCGGTTCTTTATCTGAAATTCCTATTCAGTAAGTTTCTGAGACCTGTTACCGATCAGTCCCCCTGCCGATTTTTCGACAGCTGTACCGAGAAGTTTTGTATTTCAGTATGACCCTCTCGTTCGGTTCGGTGTGGTTTATTTACACCTAGAATTTGTTATTTTAAACATATTGAGCTGTTTTAGTTTCGGATTTAGTGATTTTGTTACTGAAGAATCACCAGGATGCATCCAGGTCGAATGTGAGTTCATAATAGTCTATTTTCTTTGTGAGAAATATGGTTAGTATTGTTGTTACTGTGAATGATCATGACATAAAAAACCAGTTTCGGTCAATATTATTACAAAATACCTGCCATTTCTACATAATTAAGAGTTTAAAAAATAATTAAATTTCAAAATGTCGGCTCTGCTTTCGTATGTCACATGAGTTTTAGCTGAAATTACTAGTGACTTTGCGTACTTTTTTCCGCAAATGGTTTACTTATTAAGTATCGAAAATCGTTTAAAACTTTTAAGTAACAATGCAAAGGAATTTTGTGAAGTTTGATAGAGGAAACCTTCCAAAATTTCATGCATTTATGGGTTACACCTGCATCATTCGGCAAAGATGTGAGCCTGCGTCCCTCTCGAGTGGAATTATGTGGAATATAGCGCTAAAGGCACGTGAGTTGTAGTAGACAAGTTGATCAGTCGACCTTTGAATGGGGTGAGGCGCACAGGCCTTGCTTGCATCTCACCTGTTGGGCTGCTTGCGAGCGAGCGCACGTTTGTTTACTTCTTTACTTCTGCGTAGCGACTTGTTTCAGAATCCGACTGCATTGACCATCATGGCGTTTTCTTACCGCCACGCTACAATTAAATTAACTTTTCCATTAGATCACGAACGACCGAAGACGTATGAAGTTGAACGGATGGGATGAAATGCGTCCCCTGCCACAAGAAGTTCTCGGAGTATATTTTTCAATCCTTAGTACTACTGTGTACATAAAGGTAGCGAATGACGAACTGTGTTCCGACGTTATGCGGCGCCACGCTAAAGATCTCAAGTTTCGACACTCTGATGGAAGGCCATGTCCATTCTGAATGTCTTCGACATAGACTGGTTCAGACGCCGATCGGAGACGTCGCTCCTCCTGCGGCGCCCACAATGTTACCTCTGTGTTATACATCTGCGGCGATGCTGCCTGCTACGCCCCCTCTGAATCAGTCAGTTCCCCTGTCGGCTCCTCTTGACAACACGATGGACCTTTCACCTGTCTCTCCTACATCCCTACCGGAGACAGCACAAATGAACGATACTGTCAGCAGGCACAAGCTGTCTGCCCCAACCCCATGGTTGTTGATAATGGAGCTGTATTTACCTCTGCCTTTCTGCCATCTGGCCACATGTCAGATGATGGTCACTTGCCATCCGACATGGAACAGCAGGTTAGGAAGCAACGGTCGCTGAGGAAATGGAAGAGACAACAACATACCGCTTCTGATGACTGTGTCCATCTGATGTCTGAACAGGATGATGACCCTGCTACTGATGGTGCTCTTTCCTCTGACGCCCTGCAACCTGACAATGTGACGTCCTTTCCTGCCTTCATCTCAAGTCAGCATCCACCTCCAGACAGCAACCTTCTCCCGTCTGCACGTATGGCAGTTGTCTCCCTTTCTGTGTCTGATGCTACCTGTGGACACAACTCTGATAAAGTTCCACTGAAGCGGCCCAATGACACATCTGTCTCCTGGGCAGACTACGACGATGCTGAGGATGGACGTTCTGGAGGTGTACAGAACGATGGACCCCCTTGGCGGGGTCAGCTCCCTCCATGTCACAGTGATGTGCTCTTCCGTGGGGGCCTAACAGGGAGTTCCCTGTGCTTCCCCCGTGTCCCGCCTGTCCTCCTGGCGATGGTTGCTTTCCAGACTTATCATATAGCCATGGTCAATGTCAACACTATTTGTTTATGCCACAAACTGGCCTTACTCCATGACATGTGGTATGCTGCGGACATTGACGTAGCTCTCCTTCAGGAGGTGCATGTTGAAACTTTCTGTGCTCCCTATGGATTTACAGCACATGTCTCTGATGCTTCCCTTACTGGTAGTGGGATGGCAATCCTCTTACATGATGGTATCCTCGCTGATGCATTTACCTATCTCCCTGATGCCAGAGGTATGGCTCTTACGTTTAGTGGCGTCAAGATCGTCATTGTCTATGCGCCATCTGGTTCGGGTTGCTGCCATGAATGTTCCACCCTTTTCTTAGAGACAGTCACACCTCTCTTTCTGGATTGGCAGGATGCATTGATCATGGGGGGCGATTTCAACTGCAGCCAGACACCAAAACACCAACTACAACATCACTCTCCATGTGCAGTGGTAGCGACAGTTCTCCAGGACCTCAACCTAGTGGATTAATGGGAGCATGTACATGGCGATTGTCGGGGATTTACGCATTTCTCTAGGCATTCTTGCAGCCGACTCGTTCCTGTTTACATTTCCCACAGTATTGTCAGTGGGGTGCAGGCTGCAGAAGTTTGGCCCATTGCGTCCTCTGGCATGACACATGTACCTGCGCCATCAATCTCTGCTGCCAAAGGGTGTGGCGCGGCCGTGGACCACAGAAACTGAACACAATGCACTTTACGTTACCCAACTGCCAGCAGCTCATCGAGACCACGTGGGCAGCCTGTCGTCGACGTCGTGATGCCTGTCAGTCTGCCCTGTGATGGTGGGTGTTATGTGCAAAGGCTGCTCTCTGCAAGGCCTTGATTTGTTATGGAAGGAAGGCTGCCGAGTGGCAGCGACAGACTCAGGAATTCTATTTCACCATTCTCCAGGATGTACTATGATGCCGCATTCACCAGAGCACCAGGAGATGGAGAATCGTGCCAGGGCACAGCTCACGTCCCT
Organism: Schistocerca piceifrons; assembly: GCF_021461385.2. Classification (NCBI taxonomy): domain Eukaryota; kingdom Metazoa; phylum Arthropoda; class Insecta; order Orthoptera; family Acrididae; genus Schistocerca; species Schistocerca piceifrons. The sequence goes on along the minus strand of NC_060149.1, from coordinate 354,520,416 downwards.
CTCTCGCCGCCACATTGAAAGAGCTATGGTCAGGGCGCGCACACACGATGGGTTAGTGAAAGAGCGTCCATCAATGTATCCTGTCATAGCTTATCGACGCCACCATCGCAGGAATTTGATTAATGTTCTTACAACTGATGATGGGCAGCATTTTGATACGCAAAGGGATATCAGGTCTGCCCTCCAGGGACATTATGTTTCACTGTACTCTGAATAACGTCACCGCTATGCCAATGTTACGGCAGTCTCCCAACTCTCCTTTGGCTTGGTTCCTGTGGATGTGACTATGGATTTGATTGCTAAGCTCATGGAGGATAAAGTCTATGATGCTGTCCATGTGGGTTCTACAAACAGATCGCCTAGCCCTGACAGCCTCCAGATGGAATTTTATCGGACATTTCGTCCCCTTCTGGCACCAGTGTGGACGGAAATTTGCCAGGACCTTATGTCACTTTTTGTGCCGATTCTAGACGGTTTTCTCGATGGTTTTCTCATTCCCATCCAGAAGCCTCGGGGTATCTAATGGATATGCGAGTACTGCCACTTGACGTTACTCAACAGTGATAGAAAGATCTTTATCCGGCTGTTGGTCACGCGGCTTAAATAGACAGCTGAGTATGTGGTTTCCCCTGATCAAACTTCTTTGGAAGGTACCAATTATATTCGCACTGCCCTCTGCTACTATTAGGACACAATCGCTCTTGCTCATGCACGCTGTTCTTGACTTCAGCCAGGCATTCAATCACGTCGATCACAATTTCCTGGAAGTGGTGCTCCACAGTATGGGCTACCTTGATACTGCTGTCGACGTCGTAATGACTCTCCTTCATGAAGCTTCATCTCGTGTACTCTACAATGGCCGTCTTACTCCTCCCATCTCGAGCCTTCGATCAGTGCGTCAAGGGTGCCCGTTCTCTGCACTGGTGTATGCATTCGTTGTGGAACCATTGCTGTGCGGCCTCCGTCAACGCCTCTCTGGGATGTGTCTCAGTGATCATGTATTCAGCTGCACTACGTATGCAGACGATGGGTTACCACCTACTGCGAATCTTCTGGTAGCTGCCTTAACATCCGCAAATCGACCACCATGGCTATAGGTGCGGGGACAGTGTTGCTCCTTTGCGTGTAGCTGATACCCTCCAATGCTTAAGACTCGATGTCACAAGTGATCTGTGGCGGACAATTGCCCTCAACTGCAGACCCAATTACGAACTGGGTTCTTAGGTCACCGTTTACAAGCACTCAATCTTCTGCGACACACACAATATGTAAAGGTATATTTGGCATCACATATGCCCCACAAGGCACAGACACTTCCTATTCCTCCATCCATGGCCTGCCGCATGCTAGCAGCATTGGATTCGTTTGTTTGCCACAGCTTGCTGTTCAAGTAAGATACGAAACACTCACAGTGCAGGGGCGGTTTAGGTCTGTATCATGTGCCTGACAGAGCGATAGACCTTTTTATTGGCTCTCACATGACTTTGTGGCGCTGTATTCCTACATACTTTACCAGCCTATTGCTGGAGGCCCTTGCATCACACTCTCTCAGAGCACCTATCCAACTTTCGGAAGTCCCGCCATCCTTCTTTTACTTCCGCCACTTTTTCCTTGAACTGAGCTACGTCCGTATTGTGATACTGTCGGCGCACTTGACATCCACGAAGGCGATCTATGGTTTCCTTCAGCAGCACAGGTCACAGTATGTGTTTGAGGGGAAGCTTCCCCACGTCGATGGGCGAGCCATTTGGCGATCGGTGTGCGCTCCTTATCTTGACACTGACGTCCAGTCTGCATGGTACCTTACTGTCAATAGGAAGCAAGTATTCTCGTCACACCTTCACAGTATTCACCTCACAGTCACCCCATTGAGTGTCAACTGTGATGTTATGGACATAGATGAGCACCACCTGGTGTGCAGGTCGGCGAGAGGTGACTGGTTCTTGGTGTGGCAGATGTTGCCCCTAATTACCCATACGATTCCTCATCAGATTTCTACTCAACTACTCCTTTTTCTGGTTGTGGGATACTTCCCACAACCAAAGACAAACTCTGTGATGTGGATTTGCAGATGCGGAGCACACTACTTGCCTGCTGATGGTGAGACATGTGTCCTTGAGTTTTGGCAGTTCCTTAATGAACGCCACTTTGCAGTTGTCCGCAATCCAAAATACAGACAATTTTTCTCCAACTTCCTCTGCAGTGTCTTCCTTAACCCATCCCAGAGCTGGGGTGTTCTTGTCATGAAGAGTTGATCCCCACCTCTTCTGCACTTAGATCTGATATATCCATTGCTAATCGGAATGTTCTTTTTAGTCTGACGTCTTGCTACGCCCTCTTCCACACCTGACGCTGGAGTCCTTATACTCTCGGTGGTATTAATGCCAAAACTAAATAAATAAATAAAACGGAACGAAAAGAAAACTACATAAATAAACGATGTTCATTGGACCTCTACTCCACATTCCCTATGCTTCCCTAGATTTCTGGAGGGTGGGAACAGCACATCGTGGCCACGCCTTGGGTCGTGACCCTGGCCCACTTTGCTCCAAACCTCCCTTTGGGGCACAAGGAAGGTTGGTAAGGCAACAAACTGCCTTGTGGAACGTCGTACGTTCGCATACCGCTGGGTACGAAAATATTTATTTTTCCTCTTCGTATTTGTAACACATTCCGAGACTTTGTTAATTGTCAAAGTTAAGCATTTTTCTGAAATATTCGTTATTTACACGTAAGAGCGCGCTTTCTCAGTATCGAGTATCTTTGATATCGAGACTTTCCTATGTTTAAGAAATGAAAGATGAAATTGCTATGTGTGTAACAACCGACAGTGACATTTATGCTTTTTCTTGTCACAAATAGATCACCATTTTTTTCTGAATACGTAGCGATTTCCGTGTGGTCAGAGAGGAATCTGAGAGCACAAGTTAAACTACTGTAAATGAAACTAACAGCAATCGTCTTTATACTATAGCTTGTGAGAAGTATTTATCTGTGACTGAATCCTTAACAACAGTAGACAGAGATAAAATATTCCCACCACAATATTTTCAGACTGTACTACCATATATGAAACATTTTGATGCATCAGATGCATGTTGTGAACTACAATGAACTTCTATAGCTGCACTCGCCACACGTTCTCGAAAAGGTGTTCTTTAAAATTTTGTTTTTATGAAACAAATCGTTGACATATCATATAGGGAAGTAGGCTACTTCATCATTTGGATCTCTAGCAGCGAGTTACAACCACATTCTATGAATCTTCTTATTGTTTTACACTCTCTTAAATAACTTGATTGGTTGGTGCGAGGAGAATTGACAACAGTGTTTTGATTCACTAGGACCATTCGGCATCGCTTCCGAAATGCTTACAGAATGATGTTAGGGCTTTCCTTCGAAAACGGGACTGTTCAGAGCGCTCGCGTACCGAAGTGATCAGCAAAATGGCGGAAAGATACAGAATAGGGCACCAGGCTGGCAACGTATGTTGACAACTTAATAGGGGTTCGCAAGAAATCGCGTATCTGTTACAAATCACAGTGACTGAGAAGTCACAGATATCACAATAACTGGCTGTGATTTCAGTCACAACTAGGAGTTGCAAGTAGCCTTTAACATTCAACACCATGTGCCATCTGTTGGCCGAATTTCGATCATCTTCTTCTGAACCTCTTGTTTGTCTAGCTGCAATTTCAGTGACAAGTCACAAGTAGAAGCTGCAAGTAGCAACTAAAAAGCGCAGTTAACATTCAACGTCATATGCCATCTGACGGCCTAAGTTCGTACTACTGTTTTTCTTTGTGACACTCTATCGGTTCCGTGACAAGTCGCAGATAGAAGTACCAAGTAGCAACTAAAAAGTGCAGTTAACATTAGAAGCCGTATACGATCTGTTGTCCTACGTCTGTACTTCGTTCTAAGACCCTTGTGTCTCATGACATGGATGTGTCGAAGAAATGAACCAAGAAGCTAATTTGCTCTGAGAAAAATTTTATACTCGATTAAGAATTGGTGTAGCTGAGGAATGTGAAGGCCGAATAAAGTTGTTTCAATAGACAGACCTATAGTATAGCCTGGAATTTTCGTGACATATTTAAACTCATTCTCCCTCATAAAAGCTAAAACTGCACAGTAATTTCAAAAGCCGATAATAGATAAGTTTTCAATGTGTATTTTGATGCGTATTACACACATATATCGTACATAAACTACTAAAAGTGCAATCTGGTGTTCACTATGTAACGTTTACCAAATGTTTAATAGCTGTATTCACAATACAGATAATTTTTCTGGCAGTACAATACACAGTAAAATTTTTATCTGTATTTTAAAATATTCCAAATGTCAACTTGTAACTGTAAGATCAGTGCTTTCCACTGTTTCCACCTGCTCAAATTCAATCTTAAAACACACAACCTTGGGCTACACTACAGGTCAGTGTGTCATCATAACCAACATTCAAGGTGGAAGGGATAGAAGGAGCAGTATCACACTCTAGGAAGTTTGTATCATTAAATACATGGCATAAAATTTTAGGGTGCAAGGTGAGAATGGAATTTTCATTATTCACTCACAGTATAGTTCACATTTATTTATTATCCCCTTCAAATCACATAATGACTTCAATGACACACTGTACCAAACTCATTTTGCGCACTTATGTTATCAATTATGGCTCTTTTACACTGCGAATTCTTCAAGAGTCTTTTGAATCTTCACGATTATCTCTTCTAGATATGGATGGGTACATAGGACAACCAGTAATCGAAATGGGAACTGCTCCTCGAAAATCACGAGGATTATTAAACTTTTATCTTGCTACTAATTACTAGCAATAGAATTCACATTATACAACTTCTAATGCTAACGGTAATAAAAGCACTTGAGTGGGGGCAGATTTCACACTTTGCATAAACGATGCCCCTATACTCATTTACAAACTTAGAAACTAACCTTACTTCTGACGAAGATGGTGTAAACACGCTGTGGCAACTTTTTCCAGTGCTGCTGTCACTGATATTTCGAATTATTGCTATATCGAGTGACTGATAATGTGGTTCAGATACTTGTGAACGTAACAATTTGGTTAGAATCCGTATTCTAAACATGAACTCCTATGGTAACGTGTGGTAATGCGTGTTATGATTCTCAACATCACACTATCAGTATTTACACACTTCTTCTTCTTCTTTTCCTTGAGCATTTGTCCCGCGTGCCTGGAGGGTATGCTGCATGGGTCCATTGTCTCCATTTCACTCTATCACGGACTGCATCTGGGTGGATGTTTACGCATTTAAGGTCTTATCGTGTCAGCCTAGTGCTGCTTAGGCCGTCCTTTGGTTCTTCAGCCGACGACTTCAAGTATGTAATCCACCTTGGCAATAGAGTCATCACTGGCCCATAAAATACGTCCAAGCCATCAAAGACGACTCTCACGCATCTTGTCTTGGATGGGTGCAACACCAAACTGTTTCCTAATGCTGTCACTGGAAACGTCCACCTTAGCATCTTTGTTTCCATTACACTTAGGTGGCGTTCTGTCTCAACTGTAGTCAGCCAGCACGCACAACCATACAAGGCGACTGGTCGGTTGATAGTGCGATAGATTTTTGATTTTAAATTATCTTTCATCCTGCATTCGCAAGTGACTCTGTTGTTCTCCACTTCATCCAGGATACCTGAGGTCTAGTGTTGACCTCTTCTGTGAGTCGGCCCTCAACAGTGATCGTAGAACCAAGGTACTTAAACTTACTCACACGAGTCAGATTTTCACCATCAGTCGTGATGGTTCCCATTTCATGTCTGTCTGATGTCATGTACTCGGTTTGCTTCAAATTAAGGTGAAAACCATGTTGCGCCAACCTGTTACTCTATTTTTGAGTTTGGCTCTGCAGATCACGCTTGTTTTCTGCTGCCAGCATCAAGTCGTCAGCATAAAGTATGGTCCATAGTAATGGCTGGTGCAGGTCAGCTGTCACGATGGCCATTACGAGAATGATAATGCAGAACCTTGTTCCATTAATTTAAACTAAAGCCAAAGGAAGAAGGTAAAACATACTTAATACTGTTTGTTTTACTGAGATGACATTTTGTCTGTGGAAAGGAGTATCTTTCGTATATCACGTAACAATTGAGGAAGAATCGTTCGAAACATTAATAATAGTGTTTCAGGTAACTTTTTGTCAGTTGGGTTACTGGAAGATTACATTATGCCCTCACAAATAATCGCCTGTAGAGGTGAGAACATATTTCTGGGTTGCACTGACACAGTTCGCTTCTTACTTGCGACTAATGACACTGTAACATCTACAGTGATAAATCAGGTAATGCGCAGAAATCGCAGAAATCACGTAAATCACGGGAATAGCAAAAATCGCAGAAGTCGCACAAACAGCGGAGGGATACAAGCTGTGAATTCGTTAATTGCGATTCTTAACTGCAGCAAATCGCAGTTAACAATCGCCATTACCGAAAAGTAACATTCACAGAAATCACTAATATCGGAAAAACGCCGTTTAGCATATCCCTACAACGTAACAACACAAAACCTGTTCTACACATCCGAATGCTCACTCCAGAATAGAATAGAAATAGCTCTGAAGTGAGCTTTTAGTTCTGCGCAGGTTATCTATATTAACGTGGGATTCTCATGTCATCCCAGGATACTGCCACTTGTTTATGTTATCTGCTGACTTCGAAACTTGTAATATTACAGCATTTGTTGGGGTTTCACCATTTTTATTTGCAATAGCAATGTGAATTACTGTTGTTGCTACAGGTGAATAGATAAATACATGGGAGGAGAAAAAGTTTGTATTGTATAAATACTTCGACGAGCTGCATTTTGAATAAATGCTTTAAATCTGTTATTTTGTGTGTAAAATGTGAGTCATTTCTTGTTACTGATATACGTAAAAGGCTATTTAAATCCACAGATCGAAAAATGGCTATTTCTTTTGACAGTGGTGAATTTCAGAAAAGATTAAGAACTTAGATTTTCTTCCTCTTTACAAATTTCTGAAAGCTCACACCTGTGTAATTTGTGTGTCCACTTTGTTTCTTTTAAACTGACATGTACTTCCTGTGTGGTACTATGTAACATGAAGAAACAGTTTCGTGTTTAGGGCCAGAGAGAGAGAGAGAGAGCACCAACTTTCTAGAGCATAGAAAATTGAAAGAAAACAGGAAAGTAGATATATGCTAATAGGAATGTCACATGAGGGTAAGTGAAGTAGATGAACGCTGGAAAATATGACATGCTGCATCGAGTCAAATTTCAGCATTCACCTTAAATAAATTTTCTGCACAAGTCTGGTAAAGAACAATTGCTTTGTTTATTTTTATGACGAAACTGGTATCCTCACACCTAAGTTGTATAATCTGCTTCGGAAGTAAGTAAATAATAAATCAAGAGACTGAACGTGAATCATAGTAATGGGTGACAAAAATTAGACAAAAAAGCAAGGTGTAACCAAAGTAGAAAATCAGTTGCTTTGTTGAATTTTTCTTTCAGTTAATATCTTTACTGTTTCATTAACAGGTATAAAATATCTTTACGTAAGATAACACCCATGTTTGTCACCCACCTCCTTGATGGGGTTAAATTGATATGTTAATGCAATATACTGTGTGTTTTCGGAGGGGGCAGCGAGAGAAGAGTGCAACTTGTCATATGTGGGATACATCTGACTATGTAGTACATTTAACCAGGGTTTTTATTCAGTTCTTACTTTGTCTGTAAAGTAGTGGGAGCAAGTGCGCTTAATTTCTACATCAAAGTGTCACCAGTAAACAAAACTGTGCACTAGCCTGCAAGGAAAGGAAATTAAATCCACAAAAACGAAACTACGGAAAAAACAATCGGTATAATGCCTAATACGCAGCAAATTCGGTGATTTTCGGACACTTTCGAAGGCACTGCTCTTACTATGAAGTCATTTTGCAATACTATCATAGCAAAAATTTGCAACAACAGACTTTGAAGTACGATTAAAATCCGAATAATACCGAATGTAAAAAAGACCGAAAAATTGCGATAGCTGACCCAGATACCGAAAAATGGAACATACGAGCTGTAATACATCTCGCAAAGAAGCTCTTCGAAATTTTAACATCTTGGTTTCCTCCTCAAACCGGTTTATTCCTGGTTTCAAACATAAACTGTTATGATGCTTACTAATCGTCTATACCACATCAACAGCACCTATGAAGAGAATATGTCTATACAAATGATGTAATGACATTCTAAATGTACAGGGCACTTTACAGACAAACATATGGTGTTCCAAGATCACATGATCTGGCTGGCAAAACTATACCGTTGCAGAACGCTTGTGTTTCGTAATACTACCACCTGGGAGCAATGGTGGAAGAAAAATGGTGCAAGAAACTACAATCGAGTTGAACTTTTTGTGGCATAACAACAGTGGTGTCTCTTACATTGCACCACTAAAAGTGAGAGTTCGTACAAGTAACTGCATGGCAGCTGTGGCGACACCTTCGTTGTGTGTGTGAATCCAGCTTAAGGCGGAACTGACGTTTTTCACAAACTCATTAATGGCGTTTATTGTGCTTTTGTCTTATTGAAAGCCATACTGATTTTTTGAAATTATGTTATATTTTTCTATAAACTGTTTAATTTGCATTAACATCACATTTCCAAATATTTCTGAAATAAATTGGAAGAGTAGAGATTGTGCGGTAGTTCCCCACATCCTCTCATGAGCCTTCTTTAAACAAAGTTTTTACCTTGCCATACAGAGTAGTCCTATCTGTTATGGGAGACGTCTTGGTAGCTGCACAGTGTTCCTGGTTCACCGCCTAAAAGTGCTACAGTGGGTCTCATCCTTATAATTCATAGTGAGAAGCTTCTCATTGGGTACAAAATTGGAAGTTTCCCAATCTTCAATCAGGTTTCTAAGATCCTATCAGTGATGACCCGGTCCCTGATGTTTACAAACAGATGGTTGGTTTGGACATATGTGGAGCATAGTAGTCATTATTTTTCAGATTTCACATAGTATAGATGAAGTGGACATAGTTTGCTTCACTTCGAGTTATGTAGAAAAAGCCAAAGAATGGGTATGATAGTCACAACTACTATTCCAAAGAACCAAACACATATTTTGGTCATCTAATATTCTTTACTATAACACATGTTGTCTTAACCCGAATAAGATGAACGGAGACGCAACTCAAAAGGTGCCCACGGCTGGGCAAGAGAACAGACAGTTGTAAGATTATCCCTGTAAGTAGCTGGTTACAGGCCTGAACGAAAACTAAACTAAGACTTACTGAAAACGGTGGAGCATCAGCTTTGCCAACCTCCGAAGACAAAATTATGGCATTTTATACTTAAAATTATCATATATGGAAATTCATAAACCATAAAATCAATATTGTTCATAATACAACAGCAGAAGTATTCAGTATGTTTTCGCCTACTTTTTCATAAGAAAACTGATTTACTCTCTCACTTACTTTCTTATAAAAGAATGTACTCAGAACTTACTGAATAAATCTGTTTTATCCAATTTCTCACATTTGGCTCAGCATTTTTTATAAAAATTCTGTTTTTCCTGGAAAGGTGACGCTAAGAAAAAACCCTGATTTTTTTAAAAAAAATGTGATTTTAAAGAAACATACGAACTTAAGAAAATAAGGGAAATGACTCTATTTATCATATATAAGTCTTATTTATCCAAAATTTTCCTAATTCTTTCTTCTTTAGGAACCATAAGATTGATGTTAATTCCATATTTTTGAGAAAAGACTTTGACTACAGTTTTACCACATTTGCATATACATCAGTTTTCTGCGATCTCTTGACATATTCTTTACATATATTATGATACCCATCATTTCAATACTTATCTTTATGGAATTCTTCCTTCCTGCATATCTCAATGTAATATTCTGTTCTTCAAAAATTTGAAGACCTCCAATTACTAATTATTTTCAAATACGAGTATCTATCAGGTACAATAATTTTAAATTCATTATTGAGTTCCAAACATATTTTTCTCCATACCTGGTACATAAATTTTCACAACCAGTAATGCTATATGAAGCATTTACCTGTAACTCACTAATCTTTTTAAATAAGTCAGTATTGCTTACTTTGTTAAGCTTCCATAGTGGATCTTCCCTTTGTATGCCAACATTTTATTAGGATTTCAAATATCGTTCATGAAGAACATTACAGGAATAATTAGTGTAATCATTTTATTTTTCATAATATAACTTTTATCATCTTGAGGACACAATGTTTTCTTGTTTACCTCAACTCTGTAGACTTGGTGTTTCTGTACTTCAAATCATATTAAATATTCTGTGCTGCTCTCTATTGATGAACAAACAATCCTTATAATCTTCTAAACTTATTTTATTTTTAACATGTCTTTAGTCAAACTACAAAATTCTCCAATTATTTTTCCATTACATATATCCTTAATTTTTCTAAAACTCTCTTCTTTACTTGTGGAATACCATAAATATTATCATCTGGATAATCACTTGTATCAAAGTGATCAATTCTCGATTTCATGTGTTCATAAAAATCTTCAGTTTTTATATTGTAGTTCTAACTCCCCTTATCTTGATAACACAACTCAATATTTTCTCCACATTTTTGTTTCATAATTCTAGTCCCCCCAATGAACCATGGACCTTGCTGTTGGTGGGGAGGTTTGTGTGCCTCAGCGATACAGATAGCCGTACCGTAGGTGAAACCACAATGGAGGGGTATCTGTTGAGAGGCCAGACAAACGCATGGTTCCTGAAGACGGGCAGCAGCCTTTTCAGTAGTTGCAGGGGCAATAGTCTGGATGATTGACTGATCTGGCCTTGTAACATTAACCAAAATGGCCTTGCTGTGTTGGTACTGTGAACAGTTGAAAGCAAGGGGAAACTACAGCCATAATTTTTCCTGAGGACATGCAGCTTTACTGTGTGGTTAAATGATGATGGCGTCCTCTTGGGTAAAATATTCCAGAGGTAAAATAGTCCCCTCTTCGGATCTCTGGGTGAGGACTACTCAAGAGGATGTCGTTATCAGGAGAAAGAAAACTTGCGTTCTACGGATCGGAGCGTGGAATGTCAGATCCCTTAATCGGGCAGGTAGGTTAGAAAATTTAAAAAGGGAATTGGATAGGTTAAAGTTAGACATAGTAGGAATTAGTGAAGTTCGGTGGCAGGAGGAACAAGACTTTTGGTCAGGCGAATACAGGGTTATAAATACAAAATCAAATAGGGGTAATGCAGGAGTAGGTTTAATAATGAATAGGAAAATAGGAATGCAGGTAAGCTACTACAAACACCATAGTGAACACATTATTGTTTCCAAGATAGATATGAAGCCCACGCCTACCACAGTAGTACAAGTTTATATGCCAACTAGCTCTGCAGATGACGCAGAAATTGAAAAAATGTATGCTGAAATAAAAGAAATTATTCAGATAGTGAAGGGAGACGAAAATTTAATAGTAATGGGTGACTGGAATTCGGCTGTAGGAAAAGGGAGAAAAGGAAACGTAGTAGGTGAATATGGATTGGGGGTAAGAAATTAAAGAGGAAGCCGCCTGGTAGAATTTTGCACAGAACACAACTTAATCATAGCTAACACTTGGTTCAAGAATCATAAAAGAAGGTTGTATACATGGAAGAAGCCTGGAGATACTGACAGGTTTCAGATAGATTATATAATGGTAAGACAGAGATCTTGGAACCAGGTTTTAAATTGTAGGACATTTCCAGGGGCAGATGTGGATTCTGACCACAATCTATTGGTTACGAACTTTAGATTAAAACTGAAGAAACTGCAAAAAGGTGGGAATTTCAGGAGATGGGACCTGGATAAACTGACTAAACCAGAGATTGTACAGAGTTTCAGGGAGAGCATAAGGGAACAATTGACAGAAATGGGGGAAAGGAATGCAAACATCTCAAAAAGGAGATCGACAGGAAGTGCAAAATGGCTAAGAAGGGATGGCTAGAGGACAAATGTAAGGATGCAGAGGCTTATCTCACTAGGGGTAAGATAGATACTGCCTACAGGAAAATTTAAGAGGCCTTTAGAGAAAAGAGAACCACTTGCATGAATACCAACAGCTCAGAAGGAAACCGAGTTCTAAGCAAAGAAGAGAAAGCAGAAAGGTGGAAGGAGTATATAGGGAGTCTATACAAGGGAGATGTACTGTAGGACAGTATTATGGAAACGGAAGAGGATGTAGATGAAGATGAAATGGGAGATATGATACTACGTGGAGAGTTTGACAGAGCACTGAAAGACATGAGTCGAAACAAAGCCCCAGGAGTAGACAACATCCCATTACAACTACTGACAACCTTGGGAGAGCCAGGCCTAACGAAGCTCTACCACCTGGTGAGCAAGATGTATGAGACAGGCGAAATACCCCCAGACTTAAAGAAGAATATAATAATTCCAATCCCAAAGAAAGAGGTGTTGACAGATGTGAAAATTACCGAATTATTAGTTTAATAAGTCACAGCTGCAAAAATACTAACACGAATTCTTTACAGACGAATGGAAAAACTAGTAGAAGCTGACCTTGTGGAAGATCAGTTTGGATTCCATAGAAATATTGGAACACGTGAGGCAATACTGACCCTACGACTTATCTTAGAAGCTAGATTAAGGAAAGGCAAACCTACGTTTCCAGCACTTGTAGACTTAGAAAAAGCTTTGGACAATGTAGACTGGAATACACTCTTTCAAATTCTGAAGGTGGCAGGGGTAAAATACAGGGAGCGAAAGACTATTTACAATTTGTACAGAAACGAGATGGCAGTCATAAGAGTCGAGGGACATGAAAGGGAAGCAGTGGTTGGGAAGGGAGTGAGACAGAGTTGTAGTCTCTCCCCGATGTTATTCAAGCAGTGAAGGAGACAAAAGAAAAATTCGGAGTAGGTATTAAAATTCATGGAGAAGAAATAAAAACTTTGAGGTTTGCCGATGACATTGTAATTCTGTCAGAGACAGCAAAGGACTTGCAAGAGCAGTTGAACGGAATGGGCAGTGTCTTGAAGGGAGGATATAAAATGGAATGTAGTCGAATTAAGTCGGGTAATGCTGAGGGAATTAGAATAGGAAATGAGACACTTAAAGTAGTAAAAGAGTTTTGCTATTTGGGGAGTAAAATAACTGACGATGGTCGAAGTAGAGAGGATATAAAATGTAGTCTGGCAATGGCAAGGAAAGCATTTCTGAAGAAGAGAAATTTGTTAACATCGAGTATAGATTTAAATGTCAGGAAGTCGATTCTGAAAGTATTTGTATGGAGTGTGGTCATGTATGGAAGTGAAACGTGGACGATAAATAGTTTGGACAAGAAGAGGATAGAAGCTTTCGAAATGTGGTGCCACAGAAGAATGCTGAAGATTAGATGGGTAGATCACATAACTAATTGAATAGGATTGGGGAGAAGAGAAGTTTGTGGCACAACTTGACTAGACGAAAGGATCGGCTGGTAGGCCACGTTCTGAGGCATCAAGGTATACCAATTTAGTTTTGGAGGGCAGTGTGGAGGGTAAAAATCGTAGAGGGAGACCAAGAGATGAATACACTAAGCAGATTCAGAAGGATGTAGGTTGCAGTAGGTACTGGGAGATGAAGAAGCTTACACAGGATAGAGTAGCATTGAGAGCTGCATCAAACCAGTCTCAGGACTGAAGGCCACAACAACAACAACAATTCTATAGTGAAAACTCCTACATCAGCTATTTAGATAGATCAAGTACACTAATGCCCACAGAGATGGGTTTGTTAAACTTCATTTTTGTCTTATTCTTATGGATAACAGCAAGATTTTCATTTAATATAGTTCTCCCTTTAAAGTTTGGCTTTGATACAACTTCATCACACTTTTCTTCATCTGAAACCAATTTTATATCTACTTTGTTTCGTATGTTTTCCATCGTTTTTACAAATACTGAATTATCCATTGAAATCTTTGGAATCATTCTTGGCCTCAGTCCTCATTACTGTATTTAAATCTATGTACTTTTTCGACCTACCTCATTGTTTAAATTTGAAGCTCTGTGTATTTTTGTTAATGTCATTCATAGAGACAGATGGTGTGTAAGATTTTTGTGTAGATCATTTTTATTCTTTTGGATATTTTAAATCCACTTCAAGAATGTAACCATGTGCTGAATTATCTTTCATATTACTCATGTATTTTCCCAATAGTTGAAATAAAACTGTGGATAGTTTAACCATTCACATCCACCATGTGGTAAATATTGACTCATAGCATAACTGTACAGATTGTTTGCTTGTAAATATGGTAAATAATTTGATATATTTTTAACATTGTAATCTTTCATATACTTATTATTTGGTCTTCATAGCTTTTACAACACTGTGGTATAAAATCTCTTATTCCTTATTCAAACATAAGAATCATATCACAATCATGTAATAATTTTAGGTCTTCTTTACTCATTTTCAACATTACATCCCAAGATATTCGTGATGCAGTAAAATATCAAGCTGGATCTAAATCACAAGCGTTTATACAATTTCCAAATACATCAGCCAACAACAAAACATCAGTTTTAAGATACAGATCATGATATTCACCAAGATTTTTGATACCAAATTTTTCCCAAAATAAGTTTGCATATTTATAAACTTCATCACTTATTTCACAGTCATTGTAAAATTCTATATTTTCTAATTGTAAAATTATTGTAAAATTCTTCATTTGCTCAAAGTAGTGTCTCTTGAACTTCCTTCCAAGAATCCATGTAATCCTATGGATAGACACGTTTTCTGAGCGTCAATATTGAATAAATCTTCTATGAAAAATTTCATACTGATTACCATTTGATTATTTTTTCAAATTTGATGCAAGTTTGTCAAGTGAAGAAGGCACAAAATTGAATGTGCCTATAAATCTCATCATCTGTCATCTAGCCAAAACTAATGTATCTGTCTTCATTGTTGTGTATTAAATCTAATTATTCCTTGTCATAACGTAGTTTTTTCATGAAGAAATATGAGTCATATCCAAATAAATTATGATAATAAATTAGTACAAAACTCATATGTGTTGGTTTTAGATTGCAATTATTACATAAAGGATTTATATATTTTCCTGTTAAATGATCATTTTTTATTTTTCTTTCAGTACTGATGTCTGTACAATGTATAAATTTTCGATCCAGTCTGTCTTGATTTCTTCTTCAGGGGTTAATCTTCTCATTTCTTCAGTTTCAGAATAAATTCTCCCAGTACCTTCTACTTCTAGTTTCATATATTCAAAAAAATTTATGACAGTTATGTCCTCTGCATATAACTGGGTCTTTATGATATCCATTAATGTACTTGATATTGTAACGGAATTCACTTGGTTCATGTTTTTGATATTTCATTGCATAACATGATTCTGGATTTCATTGATAATAATATATCTTTAAGAGCAAACTTTAAAAATCGGCATAAATAGCGACTGCAACTTTTTCTATATGTCGATAATTTTCAAAATGTACATATGAACATTTCTCTGGTAATTCTGCCTTTAATGGTTTATTAACTTAACAATTTGGTGTTTGACTATATAATTTTATTTACTAGTAAAATGAAACAAACAAAAATCACAAACAAATTTAATTCTCCATGATTATTAATGTAACTTGAAACAAGCTTAGACACATTTTTATAATACAATAGTGAGAATTATTTCCATTCTTAAAATAAAAAAGATTTACATGGTTCTATTTCTTAAATTTCGTACCTTTTAATGGATATATTTGATATTTTTCATCATACGAAGAGACATTGACAGATACATTAAATTTAGTCTCAGTTTTTGGAATATTACCAACTGCGACAAGAAATTCAAAATTTTGCAGTGTCTGATCAAGACGAAGACTAACATTTTTATATTTGCTTATTCTTTCTGCATTCTTATTTTTTAGGATATAATGTAGATTTTATACACCATAGAAAATATGTTTGATCATTATTTTTTACATTTATATGTGTTTTTTTATTTTATCTGATTCTTTGATGTAAGATGATCCTCTCAGTGGAATATATTTATTAATTCTTAATTGCAAACCAATCATTCCCTCTAATAAATCCTGATCCTTCTGCAGGAAAATTAATCATTTTGACAAAATATCTTGTTTACCAGTCTTAAAGTGTTTTATTTGTGAACCTGTAGATGTGTATCCACAAATTAAATTCCTTCATAGTTTCATTTGTCTGCATTTGGTTCGCACAAAAAAGTTTAAAAGATACTTTCAATCCATTATCTTTCATAATTTTCATAATTTTTAACTTTGAAGCATTCTAGAGGATCAAGATACTGATTAAAAGTTTTTCTATTTTTCGTTTCCCAAAGAGATTGGTAGAAAATGGAAATATCTTTTACAATGGTTTATCCTCTTTAGTTTTGAAAATTTCATATTCAAACTGGAGTACTCGTTTCCAAGGAATTCGACCGCAATGTCTATTAATAAATGTAATTAGATCATATTTATTTAATGTAGTATATCCTATCAAATTGCTGGTTTTACAATAATCACAAAGTTGTGCAACTGCGAATTTCTCTGGGTAAGTCTCACACTAATTAAAAATAAAAAAATTAATAAATTTGTAAGAAATTAAGATTTCAAAGTTCATCTAGATTAGATTTCTAATTTAATAGTAATTTGAAAACTAAGTTCAGCCATTTTGTGATTGTTCTGAAGAATAGAGCACATCTTCATTGTGTTATTCTTTATCTTGCATATTTTCTAAAACACACTTCTTATATTTATTTGAATGATTATCTTTAGGTGATGGATTTTTGTAAAATAATTTAAATCCCTACTTTCTTGCAGTTATTACATTTTTGTAGATGTATCAGTTTCTTGTTATTCATCATTTTTCACTGACAATAATATCTTTGAATATCATTCTCCCAGAATCCATTGTAACTGATTTTTATAATATAATGTAGATATATTTTTTCCACATACATAAGGAATTCGTTTTTCATAGTACACTCTTGCATGACATTCATTTACACTTTGCTCCACATGTTCCTATAATCATTTTTGTGTATTTCTGTGAAACAAAATTATTGATTGTCTTCTCAGTGTTACAGTATTTACAGAATGTGGATTTGAAAGCTTACATTTATACCAAAAAAGTTTATTAGGAAATAGTAGATTTTTATAGTTTCTGCAATGTATCTTTAATATGTTTCTTTCCTTAGAAACTAAGTCTGATGATTTATAATAAAAGGCTAATAAATAAAGATAAGTCAGTTGTGTGAGCTCTAATTACTTTTTCTGTCAATTCTTTATAGTCATCGAAAATATCATCCTTGAAATAATACACACTTCGTTAATGTACCTAACTGCAGAATTTATTCCAGTCAGTGCTCCTGGAAATTCTCTAGTTATAATACTGCAATTTTTATATTTACAACATTCATCCAACTCTGCATAGAAAAGTTGATTAAAAAATTAAAATATTTTACCTGACTGTGTGTCGACTATATCATTTTATTTAAAATTTTGACGTAAAACTATACTAGATATTGCTTTTAGATATCCTGAAATTACTTTTATTGTATTCAGATTCATCATACATGTCGTATGGGGAATAAATAAAACAACTACACCACTTGTTTCAAATGGTTCTGATCACTATGGGACTTAACTTCTAAGGTCATCAGTCACCTAGAACTTAGAACTACTTAAACCTAACTAACCTTAGGACATCTCACACATCCATGCCTGAAGCAGGATTCGAAAATGCGACCATAGCGGTTCCAGACTGTAGCACCTAGAACAGCTTGGCCACCCCGGCCGGCTTCGCCATTTGGGCTTCAATATATTCCATCTAATTTTTTGTAAATGTTGTGTTAAAAATATTAATCAGTTAGTTATTAAATTTTATTTCATGTCTTTACCTCTCCACACCCACTTCTGATTAAAAAATATGTAAAATTCCTTTCACAAATAATAAGTGATCGCACACAGAATGTGTACACAGTCCATCAGGGCGATCGAACTTCTTAATTTGACGTAAAAACTCAACAGGTTCAGGTGAAACAACAGGACCTCTTTTGGGCTGTGTTGGTAGTGATAATTTTTTTAGCATAGAAAATGTGAATAGTATAGATATCATCTTCAGATAATTCTGAATGTGAGCCATTACAGTACCAATACATTAATGATGCTTCAACATTAGTGTGTTTTAAACCTGTGCATGACCACAATCAAGAACAAAACTTCAAATAAATTTTTTTTATATTTTGGCGTATTTCCATGAATTTCCAAGTACCATGACTAACACATTGCCTTTTCCATCTAAATCCTTTTTGGAATGGTGACCACATACAGGATGATTATAATTAAAGTTAAATTTTCAAACCGATGTAGAAATAACACCACTGGTCAGAATGGTGTCAAACTGCAACGGAATATTATCAGAGAAGGGGGAAAACGTATGGCAGAAGAAAAACAAATAGTTACAAAATGTGGCAAAGATGGCGCTGTAGTTGAAATCGAGAAACATCTTGTTCCACAACTAATTGAAGTGTTTGCGGGGTCACATTCGAATGTGTTGCGCAATGATTGCTTTCAATGCGGCTAAGTTTGCAATAGGAACACTGAACACAACATCTTCCAGATAGCCCAACAGCCAGAAGTCACACGGATTAAGAACAGGTGATAGGGATGGCCAGGCTGTAGGGAAATGGCGGATGATAATTCTAGCATTTCCGAAATGGCGCTTCAACACCTGTTTAACTGGATTTGCAATGTTCAGCCACACATCCACACTGTTGGAGAGCTGGAACGACATGGTTGCGCAAAAGAATATCATAGCACTTACCAGTGATGGTACGGGTAACAGGACTGGAAGCACCTGTCTCTTCGAAAAAATATGGCCCTATGATAAATGATGCTGTAAACCCACACCACACAGTGACATTTTCAGGATGAAGTGATACTGGTTGATTTGCATGTGGATTTGCCATTGCCCATATTCGACAGTTCTATGTACTGACATATATTGTCAGATGGATGTGGACTTCGTCTTTCCACAAAATCTTCCACGGCCAATCATTGTCCACTTCTATGTGAACAAGAATGTCTAAAGCAAAGGTCTCCCTTGTTGGCAGGTCAACAGGAAGCAAGTCGTGCATATGGGTAATTTTTAATGGATAGCAAAGAAGGATGTTTCATAGGATTTTATGCACCATATGTATGTTCAATGTTTGGGCAATTCTCCGTGGACTACACGTTTGCAC
This sequence comes from Schistocerca piceifrons, assembly GCF_021461385.2. NCBI lineage: Eukaryota > Metazoa > Arthropoda > Insecta > Orthoptera > Acrididae > Schistocerca > Schistocerca piceifrons. The sequence goes on along the minus strand of NC_060149.1, from coordinate 354,501,139 downwards.
ACCAACACTCGTCTCCTCCTGCACTGCAGTGGCCACTGCTTCCACTGACGTCGAATAAATTCGTTTTCTCCCTCTACTAGGTTGCACACTGAAAGCACCCGTCTTTTGGAATTTACGAATCATTTTCTCCAGACCCACAGCTGTCATCGTACCAACGCCTTTTTTTTTTCAAACCCTTCAGTGTTTGGAACTTCTGCAGAACGACGTCTGCACAGTAATCATTCTTGTAGTACAGCATTATAAGCAGAGCGCATTCCTGCATTGAGACAGTCATGGCGAACGTGGCAGATGCGAAAGAAGGAAAAGTCGTGTGCACGGCGTGTTTATATCAACTTCAATGGGTTGTGTGCATGACAGATGTTTTCATTTACGTATTCTGACACATACAGTGCCATATATTGATCAATTTTCACACTATTGTTTTTCTTCTGCGATATGTTATCCCCCTTCTACGATTATATTCCATTGCAATTTGTCATCATTTTGGCCTGTGGTGTTATTTATACAGGGTTTTGGAAGTTTAAGTTTCAATATAATCACCCTGTATTTCATAATTATTTGTATGTCTTTTATTTGTAATTAAAATATCAGGTTTGTCATTTTAATACAGTCAAATGTCAATATACTTTTGCCATAATAACCTGCTGCCTTTGTTACTTGTAATACATTTTTAGTTGCACCTTTAGAAAAGTATTTTATATTTTTATAGATCGTTGTTCTATAGTCAGTATTTATAGCTTTTACACCACAACAGAGCTTATTTATGAAATTATAAGTTTATTCATTTAAATCAGCAATTATTTCAAGACTATATGTCTCTTGAAATGTCATTAATGCTTCACTAAATTCATCATCACTCATTTGTGTAAGTTTTGTATCAGACTGCACCTGGTTGTCTAAGTAACTATAATCATTCAAATATTTCATTGCTTTACTCTTTTGATCTGCAGCTAATATCATCACAAATAACAATAGTAAAGTAAATTAATTTATGACTAATTAAAATACTACCAATCTTAAAAGTATTTTAAAATTTAAATCCTGCCTTGCAGATGGGGTTAAAAGGTAACGGAAGACAATGAATAACATATCAATGAATCTAAAGAATTAATAATTTAAAAAAATAGACACACACACACACACACACACACACACACACACACAAACACACACACACACACACACACACACACACACACACACACACACACACACACACACATACACACACACACACACACACACACACACACACACACACACACACACAAAATGGAAATATAGTTTCACAGATCGGCAACACTCACAACATGAATGAAAAGAAATGAACAGACATAAACACAGTTACAGTGAGGAATGATAAACAGTTTAAGAAAGTGAAGTGTAAATCATGTAGGAGAAGAAATACTGCAGAATGGAAAAAACTGCCAAGTGCAAGTGTGAAACAGTTTAAGAAAGTGAAGTGTAAATAATGCAGCAGGAAAAGTACTGCAGAATGACTAAAACTGCCAAGTGCAAGTGTGAAACAAAGTCTTTCGACATCAGCGATTGTCAAGGAGGGAAGGAGGAAATAGTGTAAAGAAACACTGTGTGGAATTAGCACACCAACTTTACAAAAAAAATCTGTTTTTAACCTAAAACATCCAGAAATTACAATAGTATGTATCCAATTTGCCGAACAACCACAGAAGATGCATTATAAATAAAAGCGAAACTCGTCTGGTGTTACTCTTTTTAATTAAATTGCAGTCAACACAAGCCAGATAACCCATAATAGCAGATATTAACAGCAGCTGTAGAAGATGGCCACGCAAATAAACGTATTATGGACGCCTAGTCAGGAATTTCCATGTGGCCTCTACATGTAGTTTAGATAAATACATGTCAACTTGCATAAAACTGTCCAACATACAAATTTTAACATCATCTATGGATCAAATAATATTATACTTCAATATATTGATGTACAGGATAAAAATAGTTCTGCCAGTGCCCAGGAAGTAAAACAAATAGCTCAAACATTTTGGCTAAACAACAAAATAAAGTCTCTTTATGCCAAAAAGCAAACCCTAATTTGTAAACTACATGAAGCACATCTTAATCTTATGACAGTCCTGAAAAATACTGCTGTTTTCTCCCATCTTGTTAGCAGGGTTGAAAATCGTATGTATGTAGTGACAGGAAAAATGGAAAAACTCACAAAAGAAACATTGCAAATTTAAAAGCTAAACAAACACCCAATGCAGCCGAAAATTACACCTAGTCTAACGGAAAACATGAATTCCACCCACGACTGGTCAACCTCACTGTCTCTGTTTTGCATACAGAAGAAATAAAACTGCTCAGAAAAGGTCTGAAACACAACATCGGCACACAAATAAACGAAAAATATATAGAAAACTTCATAGTTCAATCAGAAAACACAGGAAAATTGAAACGAAACAAGTGAGATAAATATTAGTCTGACGAAAGAGCTAGTCAGAAACTGAATCAAAAATATAATAACACAGATGAAAGAAAACAGAGAAAAATAAAACAATAGAGATGCCACAACACAAACAAAACTTAGAAAGAGAGTACAGTAACACAACACCATTATCACAAGGGCAGATAAAGGAAACACAGCGGTTCCCATGGGTAAAGAGCAATACATCAGTAAGACAAGAATTCATCGCAAAAAATAAAATTATAGAGCTAAAAACTGATCCAACTGACAGATTCTAAATGAAATTGAGAAATGCTCTGATAGACATTGAATATACAATAGATAACAGTGGAAAAAGAAAACTGGTGCAAATAAATCCCAGTGCACTTTCCCTCCGATGCTAATCAAAGCTACACAAGTAAAATCTCCCTGTCAGAGCTATTGTGAATTATAGAAACGCTCCCACTTACACACTTGCAAGACACGTGTTGAAAATTTTTTCAGAAAATTACAAATTACAAGAGGAGAGAACTATAAGAAATACAACACAATTGATTCAGTACAGGAAAGACATATAAGTTCCAGGCACAGCACCCTCCCGTCATTTGATGTAAAGATTACGTATACCAATAACTGAAACAATAAACGTTATAGAACCAAATATTAAAACACACAGTACACTTCCACATGATACATCAAAGAAACACTCGGGCTTCTGGAGCATATAAGAGAATAGAGCAATATTCAGTTCAACAATGAATTCTATTTACAATGTGAGGATTACCAATGGGATCCTCAGAGTCTGGAACCATAGCAAACATATTTATCAACAATGTACAATAGCTTATGTTTAATAAAATAGTGCCAAATATATACAACATCCTATACTTGATTAGCTATATGGACGAGATCTTGTGCCTGATAGATGAAGTAAACAATAAAATTGACCAGTTACACACACAGATAAATCCTGTTCATGATAAGATCATTTTACAATAGAGAAAGAGCAAAACAGACAATTAAATTTCTTGGGCATCACCATAAAGTTAGAAAACAACCAACACATATTTTTCATATACCTAAAACCGACAACAACAGACATGATTAGACACAATACATTACAACATCCCAGTTCTCAAAAACAGGCCTCATGTAGACAGGTGTTCCACAGACTAAATATAGTAAGATTACATACAGACAATTACAAAAAGGAAAAACTACTATAATACAAATAGCCACAAGCAATGAATACAAAGAGAACTTAGTAACAAAGCTGAACAACAAAATCAAGAAACAGAAAAGAACGAACACCCACCCATCACCAACAAAAGGTCAAAATCACACACAGACAAATAAACAATACAAGAATAAAAACAACACTAAGTTTGAAAGAAACAGAAAGTTAAAGATAGTATACAATGATCTATAACCACAAATACACACAGACAATACCAAATACTTTCAAACAAAAAAGGCATAAAAATAGCCTAGCAAAATAACAGCCCAGTTCAGAAATACGTCCCAAAAAAGTAGGAAAAAATTGATTTACATCAAAAACCAGGAATATATCAACTGAAATGCAATTCATGTGATGGAAGAGATACAGGTCAAACCAGAAGGACGTTTGACACCAGACACAAAGAACATGTAAGATTATGGAAGTATAGCACAAATCATTGAACTTTTGCAAAACACTTATACGAACACAAACATAAAATTAACGGCAAAGACATAGACATGGAAATCATAAGGATAAACAACAACAAAAAACACAACAAAAACAAACACTCAAACCAAATTTGCAAATTACCCACACTTTAAACTGATTGACCACTTAATTTAACATCAAACTGAAACATACAAAAACAGGTTCCATTTACCACTACCATCTCCTCCCAGATTTTGTCCTATAATCACCATCAACGCCTATCCCCACCCCATATCAAAAAAATTATCAACCCACCCCCACTCCTCTCACATCTCTTGCTACATACAAGACATTTTCACAAGTTTCACTAACTGACACACACACACACACACACACACACACACACAAACATATATATATATATATATATATTGGAAAAAAGAAGATTTTCACAGGTTGGCAACACTCACAACATCAAAGAAAACAAACGAGCAGCCATAAACACTGTTACAGTGAAGGATGAGACAAATGAGCAGCCATAAACACTGTTACAGTGAAGGATTAGAAACAGTTTATGGAAGTGAAGTATAAATAATGCAGCACAAGAAATACTGCAGAATGGCAAAAACTGCAAAGTGCAAAAGTGTAACGAAATGTAAGTGTAAGTGCTGCTAGAAAGGAAGGAAGGAGTAGAAACACTGTGAGGAATTTGCCGACCAACTTTATAAACAAAGCGCTATTGTTAACCTAAAACAGCCAGAAATATGCAAATATATCTATTCCATTTGCAAAATAACCACAGAAGATGCCTTATAATTAAAGCAAAATTAATCTGGTGTAATTCTACTTAATTAAATTTCAGTTAGCTCAAGGCTGATAACCTATAGCATTAGACTACTAAAAAGCTTTCTACAAACTGGAGTCGATCACTGACCTGATCAGCAGCAAGTTTACATTTACTAATAAGCAAGTTCTTGTGATAATTGATGAACAAAATAATCCTTGATTTAACATAAAAGTTATTACTGCAATTTTGGAAGATAAAAAACAGGTAAAACTTTCAAACACATAGATTAAGTCGACAAAACAATTTTGGAAACTTAAAGGCTCTCAAAACTGGAGAGTCTAGCATATAATAAAAGCAATACATTAATCATCAATGAGGGGTGCCTCTATTCTTCAATTTTTAAATCATGAAAAGAAGAAGCTAAACAGTCGATCAGAATTTAAGAACGACATTGGTTCTGTTATGATTATTTGACTAAGAACATAGTTGTTATGTTATTAGAACACAAAGGAAAATTGACAAAAGCAGTTGTAATTTACTCAAGACTGACATTCATATTCTGAAGAAATGATAAGTCGTAATCCTACCTCAATAAATTTGTATAGAAGAATGAAAGAAACCATTTTAGATTGTATACTTTTAATAACATTTCTACACACAGAACAAGAAACTTAAAGACTGATGATACACTAGTTAATTTTCAAATAAACATAATTTCGTTAACTTTGAGGGGACATAAACATAATAGATTTCAAACGAAGATGAGTTGATTAAAGGAAAATATTATTAGTCATTTATTCATGGATATTCAATTAAATATAATATATCTTCACAAAAGTATTATCTTCTAATAACATTTCTCACACTGAACAATTAATTTTTACTTTTAGCCATTTATCAACACATTATTTATGAAAAATATGACTGCAACCAGTTTTTACAAACTAATAATTCTCATTTTCATTATCTAAACATACAGGAGATATTTTATTTTAACCTGATGCTGTTGAATTAATTCATCTTCTTTGGCAAGCAAACTTTAATTTCAAATTCTTTAATAAAATCTTCATAAGGAATAGTTTACATGATGTACGATCTTAATTTTATCTTGAAACTCTCTAATAAAAGCTTCAGACAATCTTTATTCCAAGCTAAGCTGACCCAGCTTTCTTTATCTTGGAAGTCTCTCATAAAATCTCCATACAATTTTTGAACAACTGGTAAGAATTCCCAATTTAATTTTTCTTGAATTTCTCTAATAAAATATTCAGTCAGTTCATGACAACTTGATATTTCATCCCAATATATTTTATCATGAAATTCTATGATAAAATCTTCAGTTAATTTTTGATTATCCAATATTCAAATCCAAATTGTATTATCTTAAAATTCTCTAATAAAATCTTCAGACAGTTTTTGATATGTTGATATTTCTTGCCAACATAATTATCTTGATATTTTCTAATAAAATCCTGAGACAGTTTTTGAATTATTAATGTATTTTTTATTTTGAAATGCTCTTATTAAGATTTCATAAATTTCGCGATGTCTGAGTATTCACACCTAATCCAATTTCTCATGAACTCTCATACACTTTTTAGAAAAAGTGTAATATCCTGTGATTAAGTGTTTCCATTCAAGTATACCAAATGGGATTTCCTCTTTAACATAATGAACAATTAAATTTCAATAGGTTTCATTTGTTAAATAAAATTTGTATTAGTGGATGAAATTTAATTTTTTGTAGATAAGATGAGTAATCTGAATAAGTTGTTCTTTTTTAACTTTTAATACATTTTACTTCATTGTTATTATTATCATTATTGTTATTATTATAATAAGATTAATAATTGATGTTATTTCAGTTTAGATTAACTTTCAAGTCGTAATGTTTTTCTCGAGTTTATCCATTCATTTTCTGACTATTTACTTGACATTTGATAGAAAGCTTTTGTAATAGAAAAAGTTCAATATTCAAAAGATTTTTCAATAACTATGTTATCTAATAGTTTAATATCCATTTTGAAATTGATTAAGAATATCCCTTTATTTGCGTATCTCAAAATCTTCAAAAATAGAGAATAAAATGCTACCCATTAAGTTTTATGTTTTTTAATTGCAAAACGTTTAAGTCTGATTGATTAATAAACCATGTTCCTTCATTTCGTTATTGATTCCAATAATAAATGATATGTTGTGTTTTATTCATTATCGGATTTCAGGTGAGATGAACATTCCATCTGAAAAATTTAATAATATTAAAAGAGACTTTCAAAATATGATAAAAGGTTGTGATCAAGATTATACAGAAATAAAATCAGAAAACCAAATAAAAAACAAATTTGCTTGATTAACTAATTTTGTGTTTGTTTCTTTTCTGTTGATTCAAATAATTCCCAAATTTCATGATTCTGGAATTAGAATGGCAGGCTTCTGTGATTGAAAATACTGAAGTAAATTCTAATAATCCTCTTGCTTTAGAATATGAATATATTCAAGAAAAAATGAAAACCTTAAAGCCTAGTAATTTTGTACAGGAACAATAGATTATATGAAGTAACCTAGTGGATGGACAAAACCACCACTGAAAATATTAATGAAATTTTATGGAATTACAGAGTCGAATAACAAAGTTTTTCATTAAATGGTAGCAATAGCAAGTACATCTATGGTGAACATATTTGAATTTATTTGGAGTATTTATTATCAACTGAATTTGGGTTCTTGGTTTAAAGATATTGGGATTCCTTTATACGAAGAGTAAAGTGTATTGTTTACAAATGATATTTTATTCTTCATTCATTATGGAATATCGAAATCAGAGGTGCAGAGAAACACCTCTGGAATTATTAAAAATATAAAACGAGATTTAAGTAGATTTTAACAAATTAAAATTTAGAAAATATTAAAACAAAATACGATGGTCCACTTGCATTAGGATAAGATTATATTCAAAATGAAGTAAACAATTAACATCGAGTAATTTATATAAAAAAACCTGTAATATCTTAATGTAATGCCGATGTACATCTAGATAAAAATTTGTATTACCCACATTTTCGAGAATGTATCAACTACAATGCAATTGAACAAAAGTTTTAATCTACTTTTAAGCACTCCAGGATTGACGAGGTAAAGATCTGTATAATAGAAAATTTGATGACATAACATGTTACATAGATAGTTTTGTTGAGGAAGAAAATTATTCATTATTTATTAAACCCAAAAAAATTAAAAACAAGATATATGACTGTAAGCTAACAAGAGTATTATATATTCAATCTATTGTCATCACTCAGCAGCTTACAACTAAGGCAAACAATAAGATAATTCACAAAACTATACCAGATAATATGACTAAAGAAGAGCTATCTACAATTATCTCTTAAATATATGGAAAATATCAGGATCACAGTATTGTGGTTAAATAAACATTCCAAAAACTTTTAGAATCAAAGGAGTTAAAAAATAAGGGAAAGATATAGATATGGAACGATATAGCGAACATTTTAGGATTAAACCATACAAAGTAATCTGTTTTTTATAGTACTCATTAAAATAAACTTCTTCTCCACTGAGATTGTTTAAATAATTTATATTCTGATCAGATAGCTGATTTAGGAATATAGAGATTGTATCTTCATCATCATGATAACATACAAGTAGAAAATAGTAATTTTATCTATTGTATGTTACAATACATTTTATATAAATATTTTTGTTAATATTTAAAAAATAATTTTACCTTTATCTACCCAACTGTTGTTTTACATATACCACAAGATTTCGGGATTGCAGCCGGATCTCATCGACTTCTTTCCACGATATTTCGGCTGACAACCTTACAGCCATCTTCAGGTGAGTGTTTGACACTGGAGATTGCGAGTGCAAATCACTCTATTTATACGTAAAAGTGCCGCAAGACGCGCATGCACAAGTTACCGTTGCATGCGCGCCACCTGTCGATTCCAAGGCCCTCTACAATATTACTGCATCTATGGAGCGCAAACGAATGCGTGAAACAAGTAAAACATGCACGCAGACGTGTTCAAAACAATAAAATACAAAATTTCAATATTAAATTTAAAATTACTAGTCGTTCGACATGTTTGAAGCCATAAAAAGTTTTCTTTTGGTTGATATTAAAGAAATCAACGGGTCCCAGGCCTTATTCAATTGAAAGACCCATCACATATACTTTATTACCTTCCTTTCTCAAAATGGTCTCTGCAAGGTATACATAGACCTGGATAATTAGTTTTCTGTAACTCATAATCATAAAACTTTCCTTTTACTTCTTTATCATTTAAATGTCTCACTTTGTATGTGGCTTGATTAGAATGAATAAAATCTTGAATTTCGGAAATTTCTGATTACCAATTGTATCATTTTCTAAAATAACTTTAAGTTTATTATTTACAATTTCATCTCGTTATTTGAATTTCGCTTTATAAATAGATATAACAGTAATTACCCTATAATTGTTTTCATTAACTTCTATTTGTTTAATTTTTGCCAAATTTTTTGTGTTATTGTATTCATCAACTAGATATTTAACTGAATTAACCCACTTTAATCTCCTTGAAGTCTAAATCTATTCCACTTCTTTTCTTGAAGTATTCTATCAAATCCATCAATAACAGATACTTTTAATACAGCAGAAGTTGAATAATTGTTAATATTATATTTTTCACTAGTTTTAGAAAACTTTTATTTCGGAAATAATTACAATTTGTTGACAAACGTATTAAGAATATTTTTTCAAAAGAATCAACCTTATTCTTATGTGTTTTATCTTTAAATGGAATAGCCAAAGAAAATTTTGTGAAAAAGTTATTAACTGTTAACAAATATTTATAACCTTTATTTAGTCTTTAAATTCCTTTCTAATTACCTGAATCCATTTCTATTAATTCTGCTTCTCATACATCATCTATATCACGAGAAGTGCTATTCTTCCTGTAAATTTTTTTCTCATTTGTTTTTGTAATTCGTTAATAATTTCTCCATAAATATTGGAAGTTGAACGATTCCTTCACCCCTTCACTTATATGTTTTTTTAACAGATGTACTCTTTTTAGTTTTACAAATTGAACAAATTCACACAATTCTCTATCTTTCATTTTTAGTTATTACTTTGTGTCGATCACGTGAGTCAATAAATTTTTCACGCTTAAAAGAGTAGAAACGATACATTTATATAGCTCAAAAATTTAATAAATTTTAATTTATTGTTCCATTCTATATCATCATTTGATTCTAAAATCAGTTCTCCAAACATGAGGAATTCACCTGAAACAGGTATAGTTATAACAGGTTCATTTAGAGACTTCTCTTTCGTTTTCGTTTCAAGTGATGAATTATTGAATAATGTTGGTTATAAAATTTGTAATTCATCGAGATTCAATCTTTTTATCTCCCCAGAAAGAGATTTTCACTCTGCAGCAGTTTGTGCACTCATATCAAATTTCCTATTAGAATAAATGTGTAATTTAATACTTCATCACCCCTAACAATTTCCAGTTTCTATTTATGTTTACTACACTTGATTGACTGAGGTATATCTTTGAAACTGTCTTTGAGAAATAATCTGTAAAAGCCTTTTCTTCCTCCTCTTATGTAAAGTAAATTGTTATATCATTATCAACATCATTTAACTTTTCATTAAAGTTCGTTTTAGTGACATAATTACTGAGGTGTGTTAGAATACTTTATATACAAGTTTTGTAACATATTGTGTTACTAACTATTGTTTGGTAACACTATCATAACCGTTTATTGGATCTTTTAAATCTGCTAACCTTCTTCCTTTAAAACCGATATAGTGTTTGGTTACTTTAAAAATATTACCTCAGTCTTTTTAAATTTTTTCACTATATTTTCTAATTTTGGATCTATTATTTTTTCTATATCTGAATTTTCTTATATTATTTGTTGTATGTAAAATGTTCTGTAATTTTGCGTATTTATCATATTCCCAAAAATCATTTATTAAATTAAAAATATCATTAAATTTATATTTAACAAATAATAGTTTTAGGAGAAATAAGCACAAATGACCACAAGTTACTTGATGAAATTTTTGTATTCGTTGTCGATTATGCTACAGCTCACTTGAAGCAAGAAGCAGTCTAGAGCCTGCTTTAGTTGGTGCGAGACATGCCTCCAATACTTTAGGAATACTTCCTCCAAAAGAATCAAACACTTATTTTTTATCTTTATTAGTATAATAACAAATCCATTTTTACTTTTCCAGATTCAATATTTTATGGTTAATTCCTTAATTCATCAGTCATGAATACACCAAAAAATTTTACGATTTTTGATTGTTTAAAAGTTTTACAATATTGAAATCACTTAATACATTAGGATATATTTGGATTATTTTTTGCAATTATTTTTAGTTCAGTGCCAGTTGAAGCAGGCTTAGGGCAGCAGCCACTGCCTTTCTTCTCCATTGCTAAATTACATCTTTTCTGATCTTCTAATACTTGATCAAGTTTTTTTCTTGTTTAGTACTGCATTTGTAATAGTTGCAGATCCACCAGCTAGTGAACCAATACCTGCTAAGTATGGTAATGGGGGCAATGGTTGTGGAAGATATTCACCCTTAGATTTTGTTAATCCAGAACCTTTTTTCTGTTTTGTTAGACAATCAACTTTTTCCCCAACAGAATTACCATCATTTATTAGGTTAGTTCCTGTTTTTATTTCTCTTTCTCTTTTGAGCATTAGTTAAGAAATTATCAATGCTATGTAATTGTTCATTATTTAATTCGTGTATTCTTGTCACTAGGCAGCTTTTTGTAATCAATGACGATGGTTTTCATTAATGTAATTAAAAATTTATTAATATTTCCATAATCCCCATCCATTATTAACAATATCTAAACCCATACCTAATTTTCGTTTCCCATGCATGATTCCTCTAACTGCTGTTGCTGCTAATTTTTCTCCTAATGAAGCATCAGAATCATGTGTTCTTTGTTTTCCAACTAACTGGAGTTCTTTATCTACTTTGTGTCCTTTTTACAAATATTTATTACCTCCAAAGGAAACATCATACATTTTACAAGCTTTATCTAATCGATTTATTGCTTTACCTATTCTAATAATCTTTCTCCAAATTTTGTTCCAGGACAACAATAATTACAACCAGCAAGATGCATTTCAAATAGTGACTTTTTAATTAATGTGAATACTAATCCCTTACATACTTTTCATTTTCCCAAAACGTGTGAGGAAGATTATTCAAAAATATAATAAAATATGGATTTGTTTTTGGATTTTTGGTTATAAAAACAGTAAATTTATGAGTTAATATCTGTGCCATTCCGCGTTTTTTAATATGATAATTTTCAGTTCCAGCTAATTCTTCTCCATGAATTACTGCTAATCTATCGATTAAAATCTTAACAACATTCATCCAAACATGTTCAACTGGTTTCTGTACATATTTTACAATTATACCTTCGCCTAGCTGTGAGCTAAGACCTGTTTTAGCTGGCAGTGCTCCATCTGGCGGTGCATAATCTGCAGAATCTGGATCTGATGGTATAATATAATTTTGGAAAATAGACATCAGTGATTTCTTTTATCAGTTTATTACATTTCTTAACTTTACATGTTTTAATTTTATTTGGATTAATTTCAGAATACAATGCTGCTGAACGATAGAATATACCTGTACAAATTGACAAATAAACATCAGTAAATTTTTTACCCGTATCAGCCATAGTAATCTGGTTTTTAGTTGAAAGATTTATTAGTCTATATGTGCCATCATGTTCTTTTTTACCAATTATTAATTTGTCTCCTTTGATTTTAACCTTCAAACAACAAACTTATTTAATTGAACCAATAGGTTTTAATCCAAAAGTTTGACCTTCGCTATGGCTGATATACTTTAACACTCTGTCACTCATTGTATTAGTTTAACATCGCTCTGTGTTTGTTTACCCAGATAGGATAACTTTTTCCTGTTTAACGTTCTTTTACTTTTACGTTCTTCTTCATATTTCTTCAAAACATATTGTATTTCCGATTCACTTAGAGTATATCCATGCTCTGGAAATTCTTCAGGATTTTAACTGGATGAGGAATTTCTTCTGGATGAAAATGATGACAAGGAATCACGTGTTTTCCAGATTCTCTATTTTCTTCATTAGCTTTCAGAACAGTATCAGCTATACCTTTGGTTCCTTGTTTTACTTCTTCAATTGTGTCGATAAGTAATTGGTGTTATTTTATTTATTTATTTATTTGCATATCAAGTTCTGTAGGAGAAAACTGAGGAGCAAATCTCTGAAGTCATGGAATGTGTTAGTACATGATATTACAACATAAAAGTAATAACACATAAAAACAAAATGTTTATGAAGCCAAAAAGTCAAGCCATAAGTTTAAGTAGACACAATCAACATTACAACAAGAATTAGCTTAAAGTTTCAAGGAATACCTCGATAGAATACAAGGATTGACCCATGAGAAAACGCTTCCGTTACGATTTGAAAGCGAGTGGATTACTTCTATGATTTTTTAATTCTAGTGGTAAGTTACCGAAAATGGATTCAGCAGTATATTGCACACCTTTCTGCACAAGAATTAAGGAGGTCCAATGCAAATGCAGGTTTGATTTCTGCCGAGTATTAACTGAGGGAAAGAAGCTTATTCCAGGGAATAAGCAAATATTGTTAACAAGAAATCACAGTAAGGAATATATATATATTGAGAGGTTAATATGAAAATACAAAGACTCATGACTAGGGGTACACAAGAAGTTCGTGAACATACATCACTTACTGCCCGAACCGCCCATTTCCGAGCCAAAAATATAATTTCAAAATGAAAAGAGTTACCCCAAAATATAATACCATACAACATCAGTGAATCAAAATAAGCAAAGTGGACTAATTTTCGTGTCAAACGATCACTCACTCCAGATACTGTTAAATCGTAAAAATGGCAGAATGAAGTCTTTGAACTAGATCCTGAACATGGCCTTTCCACAACAGTTAACTATATATGTGAACACATAGAAATCTAAACTGTTCAGTTTCACTGATCATATGCCAATTCTGTGAAATGAAAATGTTAGGTTTTCTCGAATCATGTGCTAGAAACTGTAAAAACTGAGTCTTACTGTGATTTAGCGTTAGCTTATTTCCTGCAAGCCATGAAATTATGTCACAAACTGCAATATTTGAAACTGAGCCAATGTTGCACACAACATCCTTCATCACCAAGTTAGTGTCATCAGTAAGCAGAAATATTTTAGAGTTGCCCATAATATTAGAGAGCATATCATTTATATAAATAATCAACCTGTGTGGCCACAACACTGATCCCTGGGCACCCACCACTTGATGGTACCCCACGCAGACCCCACAGCACAGCCATTCTCCACATTGTGAATAATGTCCTTTTGCTGTCTGTTGCTAAAGTAAGAGGTGAACCAATTGTGAGCTACGCCTGGATTCCATAGTGGTCCAACTTATGGAGCAATATTTTCTGATCAACAAAATCAAACACCTTAGTTAAATCAAAAAAATATGCCTAGTATTCTAAACCTTTAGTTTAACTCATTCAGTACCTCACAGAGAAAAGAGAATATAGCATTTTCTTTTGTTAAACTACTTCTATAGCCAAACTGTACATTTGATAGAAAATGGTGTGATATAAAATAATCAATTATCTTTACATACACAGCCCTTTCAATAACTTTAGCAAACATTGATGATGTAGAAATAAGTGTAAAAGTGTCTACATTAACCCTTTCTCCATTTTTATATAGTGGATTAACTACTGAGTACTTTAATCGTTCTGTAAACTGACCATTCCTAAAGGAAACATTACAAATATGGCAAAATCAGGACTAACATGTGCAGCACAGTACTTTAATATTCTGTTAGGCACTCCATCATATCCATGAGAGTCCTTAGCCTTCAGTGATTCAATTACTGAGTCAGTCTCCCCCTTGTCTGCACTCAGAGATGTACTTCAAACATCTATCTCGGAAATGCATTTGCCAAGATAGTTGTATGATTCCCTGAAGAAACTAAATTTTTATTTAATTCACCAGCAATGCTCAGAAAATGATTGTTAAATGCTGTACATGTATCTGATTTATCAGTAACAGAAATATTTTTCCTGTGAACTGACTTCATATCATAGACCTTGTGCTGCTGACCAGACACTTCCTTAACAACTGACCATATGGTTTTAATTTTATCCTGTTAATTAGCTATTCTGTTTGCATACCACATGCTCTTTGCCTTCCTAATAACATTTTAAGCGCCTTGCAGTACTGTTTGTAATGGGCTACTGTAGCTTGATTGTGACTACTTCTTACATTTTGATATAATTCCCACTTCTTCTTTATGCCACTAGTCAGCCACCAGGACTGTCTTTTACTGCTAGTACCGCGTTTAGAACGCTCTAATGGAAAGCAACTCCCAAAGAGGATGAGAAATGTGTCAAGGAAAGCTTATATTTGTCATATATGTTATCAGCACTATAAACATCCTGCCGCTCTTGTCCCTTGATGAGGTTTAAAAAACACTCTGTTTCTGTTGGATTAGTTTTGCTACATGCTTTGTAATTATGTGTGACATTTGTTTGACAACAAAAGCTGTTTAGTGTTAAAATTTTTGTGTCATGGTCTGAAAGGCCATTCTCCCTTTTAGAAACACTATTTCTTCTTTATATTTCTCATGTTCTGTTTTTGGCTGTTTTTCCAAAACTTCAATTGCACTTTGATTTCTTCAGCTTTTTTGCTATTTCGTTAGCCACCTCTTTGTCATATTTCAATAACATTTAATGTCGATAAAAAAAGTAACAAATTATCTTTAACGTTTTGTTGAGCAAATGTCTTTTATCTCTGAACTTATTTCATGTGGTTTCCTAGTTACGTCTAACCTAAAAATTCCAAACTGATCTTTTCAGCATTTACTACACAGTTCTGTAAAATCATCAAACCTTAAACCTCCACCAAAAAACTCGCGGTAAATATGATTCAAATTTGTGCCGTCCTGTCTGAAAATATTTTAAAAACTGAGATTATCTCTGACAAATTGTTTTGGTACTTTTGAGTAAGTTTGAGCTGAATAAAATCAATATATGCCCTTACATCTACCTCTTGTAAAAAATTCTCTAACTACATCCTGATTTTCAAGAATGAAGTTATCGAGTACAAAGGGTGAATTATCTAGCGGTATAATTTCATCATTATTTGTAATAAAAGTGGCAATCCTTTCATTATGCTTTTCTTCAATTTTGAAGCACAGTTTTGTAAGTCCTTGATATTTTGGTTGATCCAAACTTTTAGGATAAACATACAAGTGACTGATTTTATCCCAGTTTACCCACCCTGGGGCTACAATATAACATCAACATCCTTTGTCCAAGACTAATAGGTCGTATTATTGCACATCAAATAGAATACGGTAAAAGCATACTGTATTTATAGTTTGACTTCTTCTCAGGAATTTTTATTTTTTGTTCCCAATCAGGTTTCATTCAATTAAATAAAATTTTATTAATATAAATATCCCATCTGATTCTGTTTGGTGATAAATCATATATTCTCAAAAAGAGATTGACTGTACCTGTACAGGACAGCTATAGTTATGTGTCACTAATTGGATATTTAGACAACATATTTAACTCAGAATGTTACATCCAAAAATATTAAATTGAATTGCAATAGAGAAACAATAGAAATTCCTGTTAGTCAATATAGTTTAAAAAGCTTAGGAAAGATTACTCACACAAAAGAGCCAAATACTCATATTAAAGCAGATGAAATTTTAAATAGATTTTTTATCAACAGAGATGTTAATTTAGATACAGATATAAAGGAAAGTGTTGGTAGTATATTAGTCTTTGGTATACAAATTGTTGAAGCTAATGAAAAGGTTGTTGCTATTCCATTTGCATTATTTAATATAATTTTAATGTAGCTGATGGAATGTTTGTGAAACATACTGATAATTTTCATTGAGAAACTAATATTATTGTTTCATTCAGCCCTAATGCAGAGTTTGATGGACTAATAGTTCATGAACTACATTATCCTGCACATACTCCAATTTTTCATGCTGTTTAAGATTTATAAATGACAGTAACTGATGAAAATGACAGTTTTATTGATTTTAATGGTGCTTGTGGAACAGTTGTTTTAGAAATGGCTTAGTCACAGACTAAAAGCCCCACGCTTAATAACATTTATTCTTTAATCAATAATGAACAAAATACAGAGTGATATTAGTTCGACTCATTTGCTGTGAACGAGAAATATAAATATAATTTAAATATACCAAACAAGGAAACAGAGATTAATATAAAGATTTGTGGTGGATGAGTACCTCCTAGCCATGCTCAACTATACTTGAGCTTCAGTAATGTTGGAATGATGATACAGACTATCCAAAATATGATGGAAAAATCCAATAAAAATTTATTATTTTGTGGCTAAGCTATTTGACTTTGTAAACTAGAAATAAAGGAATAATATTTAATCTAGAATTGAACATCCTTTCATTTCTTCATCAGTTTGGTTGTATTTGACTTCATCTGTTACTGATAAAATACGAAAGGAAGGACATACACTTAATAATGGAAAAATAGAGATTAAGAAAAATGAAGTGCTCTATTCACTTAATATGCTTACTGGTTTCTATAAGAACTTTACAGAAATTTTTGGGAAGGATATTTTACTGTAATTTTACTTGGAGTTCCAGTTCTACAGATGGTTTTCTTAGATGGCCTGACTACAATTAAGATGGAGTCAAAATAAAAGACACACTTCCAAAAGAAGGAAGAATTGTAGTAGAATGTATGGGAATTCGTGTACCCATTGTAGAGTATGAGCCAAATTAAGAGAAAATATATTAAAAATGCTAAAATTCCGATATCTTTTTATCAATTGCAAACTGTAGAACTTGCTGGATTGAGTGGTAAGAAAAATTTCGATTTAAAAATTACGAATTTATACAACTATGTAGAGTTTGATATGGTATATTTCATATATGTTACATTTCAAACAATTCGTGAAATCAATCAGTTGTTTGACTCTTCATTATTCTGTCACATTAAGGTACAAAATATGTACCTGAAAAACGGAAGAAACGAAGTTTTCCCTCAAAGGATGTGGAATATTAATCCATGTTATACTTTTCTCAAGGCATATGATCCATTTATAGCTTTTAAACTAGTTACACTACTCAAAGGAGGCTCTGACGTAAGTCCATATAATTTTGTAATGAACTATTCTATCTATGTGATTAACATGACTCGTATAAAAAATATTGTAACATCTCAGAAGACAACAGTGAAATTAGCTACCATTTTTAATGAAAAAAATCCTACAGGTACTTAAGCAACGTAGTTATGTATGGTAAGAAGAATCTCACTACGATGTGCAACACAGAATTTTAATGGAGAATTTTTAAACTGAAAAGTCAGATATCTAATTTTAATAGCCCATTTCAAGTAGATTATGTTACCATTTTGAATTTTAAAAATCAGCTGTACAGTTTTTAAGGAAATTAGCATCAATGGAAGATAAAAGCCATGTGACAACTCGAGGCCAAAGGTTACACAAGGTAAGATAGTAGCTCCTGACTCTAAAGAGAGTTGTGACAGACTTAGTACAGTGCGAGTTCTGCCTGTGGCACTTAAACCAAAGTTTCCTGGTGCAGGGCACCACTAACCAATGTCTCATTTTTGTTCTCGAATCATCTCCATTCTTGAAATACCAAACACACATACATATGATTTATAAACGTCATTTCCTTGCCCTGTGGGGCACAGCTGAATGGCTATAGGGTTTGTTTGGCCAGCCAATACTATCTTTATTTGCTATAGGCGTCGTCAGCTCGATCCCACCAAAAAGAACACGAATACTACTGCCAGAAGCAGCTCATCCAGTGAATGCCAGTGTGCACTAGAAAAGACACAACAGATGAAGATAGGTGGACGATGGTCAGCATCCCCAAGTCGCATCCAAACACCAACATTCAGAAAAAAACCGTGGCCATAATAATATAAAGAGTGTATCATCAGAAGAAATTCCTAGAAAGCTTTCCTTCAAAAGGCACTGTAGATATTGCTAAAATTTTGTATGATGTGTCTCGAATTTGTGTCTCAGATTATTTTTTAAATTAATTCTCCTGCATTCAGCAAAAATTTTGGGTAAGTAACATTTACATATGATAAGAGGAGTCGTTTCCCTTACTTTCTTAAATCGGAAGTTTTTTCCCTACATTCACTTTTTTCAGAAAAAATCAAGTTTCTTTTTTATACAATCAACTTTTCAGAAAAAATCGAATTTACATAAGAAAATAATAAGCCTTAGATTAAAAAAGTGGATTAAGTAGATCCATTCAGTAGGTTGTGCGTAAGTTTTTTATAAGCAGGCGAGTTTGTGAGTGAACGAGCGAACGAGTTTCAAAAAATTCAGGCAGAACCTACTGAATGCTTCAACTTATGACTTACACAATCTTGTTTTCAATTGTGAATTGCAGAGTCTTCATCTCTTAAAATTTTTATCCGTAAAATTTGCGAATTGCGGACCAACAGATCTCTAATCGCGATCCAATGCACTAATCTACCTTCTGAACCAGATAAACTCGGAAGTGTCTAAAGCTTTACAGATTTTATGCAAGCAAAATTCGCTAACGCTTATCAAAATGTGGCACTCTGTATGTAATATTATGGCAAATAGTTATATAATTAAACTGATCCTAATGAGCATAGTTACCGAGTTCCACATTGGAGAAATCGGCATCACTATCCCACTAAGATTCCTTCTCCTTAGCATAAATGTTGGCTGTGTTAATTGATACAATCGTTGTAATAGTTGGTTCGAACTTTACACAATTGTTGACATGCTCTAAGAAAGCATTACCACGCAGACTGTACCAGAATGTAACTTATTTCTCAATGGCGTCTTCACTATATTCATTTTTGAAAAGAGCCGCTCACAGCCAGCACTAGAATGTGGTAAAGCTAATTTTTCTAGCACAGGCTGGTCTTCACACTGTTGAGAGGTACCTGGGTGCCTAATCTCCCCTTAGTTTAATCCAGTAGTGAATGTATTCTGTTACAGATGTCGGAGAATTAAGCTGTAGAGGAAAATGGGGTTCATGCCAAAACATGACCATCTGAGCAGTGCAAACTGGAGGTAGTGTAGCGGTAAATCTTGTGTTTTCAAGCATTTTCTTGCTTTTATTATTATCTCTATTATTATTATTATTATTATTATTATTACATTATTATAGGTGCAACTGAAACCCCACTGGATCACAATAAATGCAAACAGACAATAAAATTCTGCATAAATTTAGGCCAAAAATGTGTGTCCATGAAACATAAAAATGGCAAAACACCCAGTGGTTATCATACTGTTTTTGTGGTATTCAGTCCAAGGCTGGTTTAATGCAGCTCTCCATACTACATCTTCACCTTTACCTGCTTGGCTTCATGCCAATGTGCAACTACCTATCCTATTCCAGAAGTGACAAAAATTCAGGTATATGCAACAGTCCTATTACTGCCTCCTAACAAGGAAACAGAAAGAAGATGAAGCTATTTTTACGCCACACTGTTCACATAATCAGTTTCTTAGTCACTGATGTCCTGAGTGTCTATCCTCGCATATTAAATACTTACCATCATTCCCCAACTGCAATACCATAGAGGCTATGCTGGCATCTTGCCTGTGCTTTGCCTAACACTAAATCTTTCCTCAGTTACTCCGTTTTAGCCATACAACTCTGGAACGAATTATGCAAGAACACTCCACATTCAAGTGGGGAGTAAGGCTTTATTTATTCATCTTCACGCATTATCTCCATTTCTCCTCACAAATAAATATGTTTTGAAGAAGAGTTCAAGTTTGAGAAAACAACATTTGTTCTACATTTTCACCAATTCAGATTTCAGTAAAGTTTGGCTGTCACCAGTGGGTTCATTTCAGTTTCTGTCAAAACAAAGAACAAAATTCCCAGTTGAAATACTTAAAACAGGATAGAGGGGTGTGGAACTGAAAAAATTATCCTCCTAGACTATTTGACCAATTTTAACCAAACTTGGTATGCATATCATTTACTGTTTGGATAGAATTGCTGTGGGGGGTATGAGCCACCTACCTATCAAAAGGGTTGTGATGAGTTGAAAAAGAAGTGTAGCCCACGCAGCATGAATGCCGAGACTTTATTCATCCAGTATTTTGGAGTGACAGCATGTACTGTCTTAACCATTAATTTTACACATAATAGCAAACAGCCATTAAAGGTATTATATGCTGCAAATCTAAAGTTGTTTACCACTATAATTGTGTAAATGAAAACACTAAACAAAAGATCTGCATATGCAGTGAATGTATAAAAATTAACTCTAAAGTGCGCAAGGAAGAAATAATTCCAATGATGTTA
The DNA here is from genome assembly GCF_021461385.2 of Schistocerca piceifrons. Taxonomy (NCBI): domain Eukaryota; kingdom Metazoa; phylum Arthropoda; class Insecta; order Orthoptera; family Acrididae; genus Schistocerca; species Schistocerca piceifrons. The sequence continues at coordinate 354,479,843 of NC_060149.1, read as the reverse complement.
GAAGAGTTAGTGAATATGAAATCCTAAATGAGAGAAACACTTGGAACCTGCCTAAAAACAAGGTAAAAAGTCTCTTTTCTCAGCACTTAAAGCAAGTGAATACAAACAACCGTTGTAGTGCCTTAGTGGGTGAAATTAGTAAACAGAAATATCGCCCGCAGAGACGTAAGAAGTCAATCATACTAAAAATACGACAAAAAGACATCTAAATAGTCAGCCTACAAAAAAAATCTATTGCTTTCGGATAGTCACGGCAGAAAATGTGCATCCTTGCTAAATTACTTCGTAAAACCTAAATACTGTGCAGCTACTGTTTGTAAATCATGCATGCCTTGGGGATGTAGTGGAAGGGGCATTCGAACTAACTAGGGACTTCAAACATGACGATGCAATTACTATTCTGGCAGGAACGGACGACAGATGTAAGAAAACCAATTTATTCCAGGATTTAGATAAGGTGATCTCAAAACGTGATAACACAAACTTATTAGTGTGTACCATTCCTTACTGTTAAGACATATCAGAAATCAACCAGACAGTGTATAATTTTAACAGATTTATAGTGAACATATCATCAATGTTTGCTAATGTGAAGGTAATTGATGCCAATCCGTTTTTGCAAAGAAGTGACTACACTAACGATGGGCTACACCTAAACAGCAATGGGAAGTTAAAACTATGCAAAAATATTGCATAATAACAAAACGTGGAACCGGACTGAAATACTAAAAACTTTCTCAACCTGCTGTGCCAGAAAAGTCGCCTCTTGTGCTGCAGAAGGTGCTCCATATCAGTCTATCAAGGAAAAAGATAAAACTGCTGAGGACACATAAATATATGCATCTCAGCCTAATATTGCTAAATTTAGAGATAAAAGCTTGCTTCCTCTACACATGGTTAAGCCTTCTTCATGGTCTAAAAAGAACAATAATATAAATTCAGTGTCATCTGATGCTTCATTCAATGGGCGTAAAGAGCTTGGAAGTATTTCTGCTGCTGTATATGGATGAGAAAAACTACACCACGAGTCTCAACAAGAGTAAGACGAGTGCAAAAGAGAAGCAGTGATTTTTTATGGCTGGAACCCTCACAACCACAGAGACATGAGTGGACAAAGTGTTGGTTGCGACATAGGTCACACCAGGGACAATTCAGTTCTAAGTGAAAAAGTGAAATATGGTGTGAACATAAAAAGGGACCCACAACCTGACAGTGGAGGTAGCTCTAATAATGGTATTATTTTTCAACAAAATGTCAGAGGTCTCAAAAATTAATTAGACTTCCTATCTGTAGATCTAGATGATACGCATTTTGTTCATCATCCACGTTTTATGCCTTACCGGGCATCATATGACAAACGGAATACAAGGGCTGCAACTTGAGAGGTATAATTTAGCTACTTATTATTATAGAACAAGTAGAGAGAAAGGTGGTGCTGTAATTTATATTGACGAAAATTATTTATAAACTTATAGATTTAAACAAATATTCTTCAGATTAACATTTTGAAGCCTGTGGGATTGAAATAACTGCAGAGAACCTGTCAGTTACAGTGTTTACAATTTATAGAGCTCCAGCAGGGAAATTTTTTATTTTTCTGAATAAGTTAGAAGCGCTTTTGGGCAAACTTTTCCCCAAATCAATTTAATAGCTGCTGGGGACTTTAATGTCAACTTATTAACTGATAGTAACAATACGACCTGATACATATAATGAATTCTTACAACTTGGCTGCTATGGTTAATTTCCCTACTAGAGTTACAGAAAACTGCAAAAGACTGATAGACAACATTTTCATTGGCAAGAACAGAATCAACAAACCAAGTATAAGCCAAGTCATAAACAGCCTTTCTGATCATGATGGCCAGTTGCTTAATGTAAATAATATGAGTTTGTGCAGCAAAGTCTCCCACACCCACCAGTCCTTTAGATGTATAAACAATGGAACTCTTTCCAAATTTAATTACCATCTATTACAAATAAATTGGGCCCCAGTTTATAGGATAAGTGATGTAATGATAAATTTAACAGTTTCTTAAATGAATGTATCACCCTGTTTGAATTGTCTTTTTCAAAAGTAACTGTTAGGAAGAACAGTGAGGCTACTTCTAGTAAACCATGGATTAGATAAGGAATAAAAATTTATTGCAGCACTAAGAGGGTATTACATGCCTCATTAAGATTGTCAAATGATCCCCTTAAAAGATCTTATAAACTGTACTGCAAAGTTTTAAAAAAGGTGATAAATCCAAAAGTTTATATACTAAATCTGAAATCGATAAATACAAAAAACAAAATTAAAACATTTGGAATGTCATAAAGAGAACCACTGGCAAAAAAAGAATGATAACACCATAGAGATAAGCCATAATGACAAGGTGGTACATAATCCTGTAGCAATTTCTAACATATTTAACAACCATTTCTTAACTGCAGCAGATCACGTTGGTTGTAAGGGTTCATTAAATATGACCATAAATTTACTACAAAGAGCTGACCATAACATGCATGACAAAATTTCTATAGCTCCAGTCACCACTAGTGAAGTCAAAAATATAATCAAATTCTTAAAAAACCAAAACTCTACAGGTATTGACAACATTTCTTCAAAAGTCGTAAAGCATTGTAGTGATTATATATGTCAAGGTCTGTGCCACATTTTTAATGAATCTATGCAGAAAGGTATTGTCCTAAAGAGAGTGAAGATTGCTATTGTGGAACCACTTTTTAAGGATGGTGACAAAACTAATTTAACCAACTACCATACAATATCTCTGTTAAGTTGCTTCTCAAAAATATTAGAGAAAGTAATGTGCAAAAGAATTGTAGAGCACCTCACCATTCACAACATTCTCAACAAAAATCAGTTTGGCTTCCAAAAATCAGATCAACAGAGCAGGCTATATTTTCTCTCATGAATGAAATTCTTGAGTTACTAAATAGCAAAATTTCACCTATAGGAATTTTTTGTGACTTGTCAAAGGCCTTTGACTGTGTTGAACACAACACTCTCTTAAAGAAGGTCAATTTTTATGGTTTGAATGGTAGTACGCGTAGATGAATTGAATCATGTCTGCACAACAGGAAACAGAAGGTGATAAAATGGTTTTGATGCCTGTCCTGTCTCCTCTGACATGGGCACATTAAAGTGGTGACTGCCACAAGGATCAGTTTTCGGACCTTTACTTTTTCTTGTCATCGTCAATGATCTGCCACTCTGTACAAGCACTGAGAGCAAATTTACTCTTTTTGCTGGTGACACTACTTTTATTCTTGAAAGGCAGTCAAACACTGAACTAGTAAATAAATGTAATACTGTACTTATAGATGTCCTACACTGGTTTAAGTTTAATAGATTAACACTAAATATTGAAAAAAAACGCAATATATTGAATTTCATCCATCACTGCAAGAAAATGAAGCAATCAACTTATGCTGTGACTGTCAAAATATACTACAGTGCAACACCTCTAAGTTTCTGGACATTGTAATTGATGACAAGTTGAACTGGTCTGGGCATATTCTAGATCTTCATAAAAGACTAAGTGTAGCAACTTTTGCTCTGCGCGTAATTACCCCAATTGGTGCTATGGAAGCTATCAAAGCAACTTACTGTGGCTATTTTCACCCCATCATGTCAAATGGTATAATTTTTGGGGGTAATCAACCTTTAGCCAAAAAGATCTTTACTGCACAAAAGAGAGCAATTAGAATAATAAAAGGTTTTCATCCAAGATGTTCTTTCAGAAACCTGTTCCATAAGCCACAAATATTAACCATCACATGACACTACTTTTTTATTTGATGATTTTTGTCTTGAGTAACCATCCAATAATGGATACAATGATCACAATACTAGGTCTAAAAATGATTTACACAGAGATCCAAAATAGCTAAGTATTATACAAAAAGATGTTCATTATTCTGCCGCAAAACTCTTCAACTCTCTTCCATCTGATATCAAAGCCCACATTAATTCACCACCCACATTTAAATGTAAGAAAGAAAAAGTCCTTCTACTCTCTGGGGGAGTACCTGCAGACTAGGCCTAACAGTGACTGTCTCTGTAATTTTTTATTGTATTTCCTATTTTTCTGTTTATATTATGTTAGCTGTAATTCGTCTTCGCTGCCAAGATGATCAATTTCTGAACTTTCTTTTTTCTGTTCCAAAAGTTATTTTTTGAGAAGCTTACGTATTGTTTATCTGAAATTTATCTATTTCATTTTAGTTCACCCTTTAAGCATATATCACCAGATTACTACATTCTTGTCATTGTAATAATGTTTGTAGTATATCTATAAAAATGTAAACCTGACTCATTACACATCCTCGTGAATCATCATTATATGGATTCATGGAATTTGAAATAAATAAATAAAATTATATTGCTGATAATCCCAACAAAATGATGAGAGGAAGAAAGCTGATTGGTTATTGCATTTTCACTGTTCATGCAATAGAATTGCTGCATCACACATGGCGTTTTAATTAACTGCTTCTTTACTACTAACTACTTTTTGACATAGGTTTCAGACAGTATTCACACACACCACTTAATGTACCAGAGAAATTACATCATTGTATGACACTTAGTTCAGAAGGTTCAACATCATAAACACTGAATGCGTAAAACACTACCATGTCATGCATCATTTTTTTATTTACTACTTCATTGCTAATGTAAAGGGTCTATGGATTGCGCACAGCCGTACGGTACATAATGTGCGCTCGCCAGCCTACCTGTCTGGAATGCTGACAATTTGCTTGGTCAGTACACGTGTGTCCGGCCAGAGTGTGATGCAGCGAGTACGCCACTGGCTGCCGTCCGCAGAGCGCATTATTAACTAGCGCGGCCTTGGCCGCGAATATGTCTCTTTTCTTAATTCACCATGGAGCCTTTCGAGCTGGCCGAAGTGGCCGAGCGGTTCTAGGAGCTACAGTCTTGAACTGCGCGACCGCTGCGGTCGCAGGTTCGAATCCTGCCTCAGGCATGGATGTGTGTGATGTCCTTACGTTAGTTGGGTTTAAGTAGTTCTAAGTTCTAGGGGACTGATGACCTCTGAAGTTAAGTCCCATAGTGCTCAGAGCCATTTAACCATTTTGAGCCTGTCGATACGACCGTAATTAGCAGCTGTTAGGATGTCAGACACAGTGATGATGGGTGCGCGTAGTGTGCAGCTTTGTTAATAAAACTGTTTAAACTTACTTCTCAGTGTTCGCACATTGCCGTACCTCAAGGACACACCGCTTACAAATCCTGACAAAATATTCGTGTAACCATCATCCAGGGCAACAACACAGACTACCCCCTTACAGAAGCGGTGTCACCACGGGGATAATTATGGAAAATCTACAGTCCTGAAGAGGTGCAGCACAACGTGAACTTCGAGCAGCAGCAGCAGCATGAACATCTTCTGACTAGGAGGAGACATCCAACGCTGGAATTCAGGTTGGTCTGCTCCAGTTTGGCTAGAATACGAAAGGCAGTGATGGATTTTTATTTTACATTTGAGTGACACATTGGCGTTAAATTAGACGAAATGTCGCAATCCAGTCAGAGTAACGTTGTCGATCTGCAAATTGTTATTAATGAACTGCAAGAAGAGATTCGGCAGTTGAAATTAGAAAGAAGCGTGCTTAACATTCCGAAAGACTCGTCAAATGATAGTTCACGCAGTACAGACACAACTGCAATAAAGAATTTTACATTATTGCCATCAGTACCAGTCTTTAGCGGGAAACCCGAAGACGATGTGAAAGTGTTTTTTCGTAAACTTGAAGATGCAGCCCTGTTAGAATCATGGACAGATTCCGATAAGCTAGTGGTTGTCAAATTAAGAATTGAGGGAGCAGCACAAGATTTCATCAGCGCGGAGACTATTTGCGTGAAAACAGAAGATTATAATGAGTTTAGAACGGTTGTTGTTCAGAAATTTAAACGCAAAAACGCGATCAGATTTTACACAGAGCAGCTTCACAGTTTGCGAATGCAACGAGACGAATCTATCGAGCAGTTTGTCGACAGAATTCGAAACATCGACGCTCAAACGTACGAGTTAGTAGAAGACGGAAATGAAAATCGTATTCAGTTGTTCGAAGATGACCAGAGAGCGTTGGACACATTCATTCATGGGTTACACAGAGAGGAAGTAAACAAAGCTGTTCGATTGGTGCGATGTAAAACGTTTCAAGAGGCAGTAGAATCAGCTGTTGGTTTCGTTGAAGCACTAAGACGGACCGAATGAGATACAGAAACAAAAACGCAGAGTTTTCAACACAACAGTACAATGCCACAGATGCAATAAGCTGCGTCGCAAGCGTAAGGATTGTAAAGAGAATCGAATCTGCTATCGTTGTTTCGAGAGAATGCCGCAACAAGAAGAAAGGTAATTCGAACAACAGACAATCTGCCAGATCTTTAAACGAGTACGGGGACGTACGGGCCACCACTCCGTCCGCCCCTTGCCAGAAACAATGATTCCTGTTACTTCCAGCGAAAATCAGACCGAAAATGACTTCGTGATAGGTGCTGTATATCGCGGGAGAAACATCAAACTACCTATTGACACACCTCATTAATGTGGTGCTGGATAGATAAACGGGATAAACTGAAAACGCCGCCATTAAAAATGCGACGGTTAAACGGAGGAAAGCTACGTAACTGTGGAGAGGTTGACGTAGACTTAATTCTTGGCTAAGGCCAAGATGAAGGTGAAAATAAAGATAAATACACAGCAAGGGTGCAAGCAGTTTCAAATAACGAAACGCGTTATGATGGTGTACTTCGATTTGATTTCTTGTCCGCTAACGAGGCAGAGATATTTGTCGCAGAAAGAAAGATCAGACTAGGCCGTAGTAACTACAACCTAGGACATCGTTCTTCAGATCGTACTCAAAGAAGCAGCAATACTGACGTCGTGGGAATGGACCGCCCGAACGATGCATCAGTTCAAACCGTCCGAGTCGATGTTCAAATTGATCAGCCTCAGCAAATTCCCAAGGGAGGAAAGACAATCTACGTTGAAGTTAAGTCGCCTCGATGCAAGGAAGGAACCTGGTTATTAATTGAGCGATCCGAGAAAAGTGAGATATTGGATACAATGCCTTATGTTGCTAGAAGTGTATGTGTCGCTACAATGGTAAGACAGAATGTCGCAAAAGTTCCGGTTACAATAACGAATATGAGCAATGAGGATGTTGTTTTGCCACGAGGAACGAAAGTTGCTGAAGTGTCGAGCGTAAGTAAAAATGACGTAATACAGAGTCCAGATGAGGTAACAAATTCTGCAGTTATAAACACAGATTTCTGTAACAGTAACGCAAAATTGTAACGAGGAGACGAAGTTAATAATTAACTGAAGCGCAAGATTTGGGAATAGATAGAACATTTGACAGTTGATGAACAGAAGATTTTAGCGCCTGTTTTGCTGGAGTACGCAGATTTATTCCGAAAACGTGCAAATTTACCTGTCACTCATTTAGTTCAACAACGTATTCGTACAGGGAATGCTGCCCCACTCACACAGAAACCTTACCGAATACCATTTAATCAAAGAGAGTTGGTAGAAGACATGGTTAAAGAACAATTAGAAGCCGAAATTATAAAACCAAGAGATCCTTCAGACCCACTGTGGTATTTACCTGTTGTAATTGTAAAGAAGAAATCGTTTTCTGGAGAACCACAGTTCCGTTTTTGCGTTGATTACCCGTCTTTGATGCTGTGGCCACACCCGACATTTACCCCTTACCAAATTTAGTGGAAACCTTGGATTACTTGGGCAGATGCCGATTTTTTTCAGTATGTGATTTAAGAAGTGGTTATCACCAGTTAACAGTGCATCCACATGATCAAGCAAAACGTTCATTTGTAACAGCAACAAGAGTATACAAACATCTTCGTATGCCGTTTGGACTTCGTAATGCTCCAGTTACATTTCAACGCCTGATGGATTAAATTTTACAAGGGCTCTCCCCAACACAAGCACTTGTTTACCTTGATGATGTATTAATTTTTTGTGAAAACATGAAGCAGCATACTGACAGACTACAAGTTGTTTTTGAGCGTATAAGAAGCGCAAACCTGTCTTTACCAATAGATAAATGACATTTTGCACAAAGTAAAGTCAACTATATTGGTGATGATGTAACGAGTGAAGGTGTTCGACCTGATCCAAAAATAATTGAAGATGTAAAGAATTTTCCTGAACCACAGGATTTGAAAGAATTACAATCATTCTTGGGATTGCCAAATTTCTACAGACGATTTATAGCCAGTTATGCGAATATAGCACGTCCAATGACATAGCTACTGAAGAAAGGAGCTACATTTAATTGGTCAACAGAATGCAAAAAGGCAATGGAAGGACTTAAAACTGCTCTAACCCCAGCCCCAGTGTTAGCCTATCCGGATTTCAGTAAACCTTTTATTCTTTCAACAGATGCATCCAATTTTGCCATAGGTGCAATCTTGTCTCAAGAAGTTGATGGTCATGAACATCCAATCTCATTTGCTTGTCGTTGTTGTTGTGGTCTTCAGTCCTGTGACTCGTTTGATGCAGCTCTCCATGCTACTCTATTCTGTGCAAGCTTCTTCATCTCCCAGTACCTACTGCAACCTACATCCTTCTGAATCTGCTTAGTGTATTCATCTCTTGGTCTCCCTCTACGAATTTACCCTCCACGCTGCCCTCCAATACTAAACTGGTGATCCCTTGATGCCTCAGAACATGTCCTACCAACCGATCCCTTCTTCTAGTCAAGTTGTGCCACAAACTTCTCTTCTCTCCAATCCTATTCAATACTTCCTCATTAGTTATGTGATCTACCCATCTAATCTCCAGCATTCTTCTGTTGCACCACATTTCGAAAGCTTCTATTCTCTTCTTGTCCAAACTATTTATCGTCCATGTTTTATTTCCATACATGGCTACACTCCATACAAATACTTTCAGAAACGACTTCCTGACACTTAAACCTATACTCGATGTTAACAAACTTCCCTTCTTCAGAAATGCTTTCCTTGCCATTGCCAGTCTACATTTTATATCCTCTCTACTTCGACCATCATCAGTTATTTTGCTCCCCAAATAGCAAAACTCCTTTACTACTTTAAGTCTCTCATTTCTTAATCCAATTCCCTCAGCATCACCCGATTTAATTCGACTACATTCCATTATCCTTGTTTTGCTTTTGTTGATGTTCATCTTATATCCTCCTTTCAAGACACTATCCATTCCGTTCAACTGCTCTTCCAAGTCCTTTGCTGTCTCTGACATAATTACAATGTCATCGGCGAACTTCAAAGTTTTTGTTTCTTCTCCATGGTTTTTAATACCTACTCCAAATTTTTCTTTTGTTTCCTTCACTGCTTGCTCAATATAGAGATTGAATAACATCGGGGAGAGGCTACAACCCTGTCTCACTCCCTTCCCAACCACTGCTTCCCTTTCATGTCCCTCGACTCTTACAACTGCCATCTGGTTTCTGTACAAATTGTAAATAGCCTTTCGCTCCCTAAATTTTACCCCTGCCACCTTCAGAATTTGAAAGAAAGTATTCCAGTCAACATTGTCAAAAGCTTTCTCTAAGTCTACAAATGCTAGGAACGTAGGTTTCCCTTTCCTTAATCTAGCTTCTAAGATAAGTCGTAGGGTCAGTATTGCCTCACGTGTTGCGATATTTCTATGGAATCCAAATTGATCTTCCCCAAGGTCGGCTTCTACTAGTTTTTCCATTCATCTGTAAAGAATTCGCGTTAGTATTTTGCAGCCGTGACTTATTAAACTGATAGTTCGGTAATTTTCACATCTGTCAACACCTGCTTTCTTTGGGATTGGAATTATTATATTCTTTTTGATGTCTGAGGGTATTTCGCCTGTCTCATAGATCTTGCTCACCAGATGGTAGAGTTTTGTCAGGACTGGCTCTCCCAAGGCTGTCAGTAGTTCTAATGGAATGTTGTCTACTCCTGGAGCTTTGTTTCGACTCAGGTCTTTCAGTGCTCTGTCAAACTCTTCACGCAGTATCATATCTCCCACTTCATCTTCATTTACATCCTCTTCCATTTCCATAATATTGTCTTCAAGTACATCGCCCTTGTATAGACCCCCTATATACTCCTTCCACCTTTCTGCTTTCCCTTCTTTGCTTAGAACTGGGTTTCCATCTGCGCTCTTTATATTCATAAAAGTGGTTCTCTTTTCTCTAAAGGTCTCTTTAATTTTCCTGTAGGCAGTATCTATCTTACCCCTAGTGAGATAAGCCTCTACATCCTTACATGTGTCCTCTAGCCACCCCTGCATACCCATTTTGCACTTCCTGTCGATCTCATTTTTGAGACGTTTGTATTCCTTTTTGCCTGCTTCATTTACTGCATTTTTATATTTTCTCCTTTCATCAATTAAATTCAATATTTCTTCTGTTACCCAAGGATTTCTACTAGTCCTCGTCTTTTTACCTACTTGATCCTCTGCTGCCTTCACCACTTCATCCCTCAAAGCTACCCATTCTTCCTCAGCTGTATTTCTTTCCCCCATTCCTGTCAATTGTTCCCTTATGCTCTCCCTGAAACACTGTACAACCTCTGGTTTAGTCAGTTTATCCAGGTCTCATCTCCTTAAATTCCCACCTTTTTGCAGTTTCTTCAGTTTTAATCTACAGTCCATAACCAATAGATTGTGGTCAGAGTCCACATCTGCCCCTGGAAATGTCTTACAGTTTAAAACCTGGTTCCTAAATCTCTGTCTTACCATTATATAATCTACCTGAAACCTGTCAGTATCTCCAGGCTTCTTCCATGTATACAATCTTCTTTTATGATTCTTGAACCAAGTGTTAGCTATGATTAGGTTGTGCTCTGTGCAAAATTCTACCAGGCGGCTTCCTCTTTCGTTTCTTACCCCCAATCCATATTCACCTACTACGTTTCCTTCTCTCCCTTTTCCTACTGACGAATTCCAGTCATCCATGACTATTAAATTTTCGTCTCCCTTCACTATCTGAATAATTTCTTTTATTTCATCACACATTTCTTCAATTTCTTCGTCATCTGCTGAGCTAGTGGGCATATAAACTTGTACTACTGTGGTAGGCGTGGGCTTCATATCTATCTTGGCCACAATAATGCGTTCACTATGCTGTTTGTAGTAGCTTACCCGCATTCCTATTTTCCTATTCATTATTAAACCTACTCCTGCATTACCCCTATTTGATTTTGTGTTTATAACCCTGTAGTCACCTGACCAGAAATCTTGTTCCTCCTGCCACCGAACTTCACTAATTTCCACTATATCTAACTTTAACCTATCCATTTCCCTTTTTAAATTTTCTAACCTACCTGCCCGATTAAGGGATCTGACATTCCATGCTCCGATCCGTAGAACGCCAGTTTTTTCTCTCCTGATAACGACATCCTCTTGAGTAGTCCCCGCCCGGAGATCCGAATGGGGGACTATTTTACCTCCAGAATGTTTTACCCAAGAGGACGCCATCATCATTTAACCATACAGTAAAGCTGCATGCCCTTGGGAAAAATTACGGCCGTAGTTTCCCCTTGCATTCAGCCGTTCGCAGTACCAGCACAGCACGGCCGTTTTGGTTAGTGTTATAAGGCCAGATGAGTCAATCATCCAGACTGTTGCCCCTGCAACTACAGAAAAGGCTGCTGCCCCTCTTCAGGAAACACACGTTTGTCTGGCCTCTCAACAGATACCCCTCCGTTGTGGTTGGACCTATGGTACGGCTATCTGTATCGCTGAGGCACGCAAGCCTCTCCACCAGCGGCAAGGTCCATGGTTCATGGGTTGCTTATAGACAACTAAACAAAACAGAATGTAATTATGCTACTACTGAGAAGGTGCTTTGTGCTTTGATTTTAGTGTAACACATAACAGGTGTTTCTTAACAGGAAGAGACTTTACGGTTATTACAGATCATGTAGCACTTAAATGGTTATTGAGCTTAAAGGATCCAAGTTCCAGATTAAAAATATGGGCATTAAGACTGAGTGAGTGCCTATTTAAGGATATTCACCGACCTGGTAAACAACATGTGAATGCTGATGCAGTGAGTCGAAAAGTCAATGTTTGTGTTACAATAAGTCGAGAAGCAGAGTTACAGGCAGCTCAAGAGGAAGATCCACAATGCAAATTACGGAAAAATGATCAATGTTTTGTCGAAATAGATAGATTATTGTACAAAATCACTATTAAAGGAAACCGTCTAGTTATTCCAGAAAGCATGAAAGAGCAAATCATGAGAACAACACGATTCTTTATTATCAGGACATTGCGATAAAAAAGCAACAAACATTAAAATAGCTAAAATGTTTTGGTGGCCGAGTCGCATAGCTGACGTTTGCGGGTTTGTTTCATAATGTGATTCCTGTAAAAGACGGAATAATGTAGGAAAAAGGAGAGCACCACTGCAAGAACTGCCAGAGAGAAGTGAACCATGTGAACGAGTAGGACTAGATGCCGTATGACTGTTGCCTAAGACTAAAGATGGAAACAAATACATATTGACCATGTTAGATCATTTCTCTAGATATCTTCTCATGATACCAATATCTGATCAGAGCGCTGTGGCTATAGCTGAAGTTTTTGTAAAAGAATCTATACTTAAGTTTGGATCACCATTAAGTATAATTAGTGATCAAGGAACGAATTTTATGAGTGAATTACTTAAACAGACTTGTAATCTCATGCAAATAGCTCACTTAAGGACTACACCAGCGTACCCTGAAAGAAATGGAAGAGTCGAGCGAGTTCACAGAACAATTCTTATAATGGTTAGCCATTATGTGAGCAGCAAACATGACAATTGGGATGTCTGTTTACCGTACCTGGTAAGTTGTTACAATGCCAAAATGCACTGCTCAACTGGCCTAAGTCCATATGAGATCGTCTATGGAAGAAGAATGCATTCAGCTTCGGACTTTGCACGATCGACTGCCCGAATCAGCAATGAACACGTAAGGAATCTAGCACGTAAGCTAAAGGAAGCATGGAGGGGACTGAAAGCGAAATCATCAATCCTTTCTTCAGCAAGCAAGACAACTCGACCGCCAAGCGGCAGTGCCACAGCATCGAGTTGGAGATCTTGTGAATCTGAGCAACGTGGTGTTAAAGAAGAGTCAAGTCAAAAAGTTTAAGAAGCTTTGGAAAGGACCATATCCAGTCTTGGAGGTGTTGTCGCCAGTCACTCTTAAGCTCCAACTACCCTTTCGTTCGATTGTTGTTCGTGTCAATCGTATAAAGCCATTTCTGGGTAGATTTCCTATAGTATCGCAAGACGACGAAGACCGACCGAGAGGCAGACCTGCTGTTCTCAAACCCAGGAAGCGAGAATCGCAAGCTCGCAGTCCAGACTTCGAGGCCGAGGCATCGCCACGTTCCGAGCGATCCTGTTCCAGACACCCCTACAATCTGCGTAAACGTGTGTAGTGTGTGAGAGAGCAATGCGTTGTTTATTTCAGCCATGTGCTTATGTGAATGTGTTGTGAAAATTTAGTACTGAAGCTATTGCACGAGTGCACAAGTGAAACTAAACCTTTTATTCCACAGGTTACCACAAGAAACTCATTTATTTTATGTTTATTGTTAACTCTAGTATTTAGAACTAATTAACCATGTTCATTTTTATGCTATGTTTGCTGTGATAGTGTATTCTACTAGTGCTGTAGTAATAGTACCACAGAGTACAGGTGTTTTGTTTGAACCACGATCAGACATGGTAGTTTCAACAACTAACGCAAAACTTGTCCTCAAGCGCAATCTGAGTGAAACCGACGAACAGTTCAATTCTATAAAGAAGGAAATTGATCTAATTCGTTCTGTTAAGGGTAAAGATACAATTTTGGAAATGGGTACATCTTGGTATAATAACTGGATCACAGCCTAACTGGAGGTAGAGTCTACATTTGCTAATTATGAACAAGAGATTTACTGTTTTTTAAAGCTTTTGGCACACAAAACTTTAATTAGGCGGAAACGTCCCTGGCTTGATTTTGCAGGGAGGGAGTGTCCTTAACTAGTCGAGATTTACTGGAACTTAAAGGGAAAATATCAGCTCTTGAACAACAGACTGGTACAGATTCAACTAACCTCTCTAATGAAATTATCGTATTGAAGAATATGCAAAGAACCATTACTAACCACACGGTTCTCATTGAACAGATTGTAAAGCAATTTATCTCACATTTCCACGTAATTCGTAATGACACGAACGCAAATATCCAAGAAGAAGGATTAAATGCTGCGAGTGCACACTTAGATCTAAACACTCTTTTGTTAAGGATTACTGATAGTTTATCAAATGCTAGAATTGATGTCCTTAACTTAAGAACAGCCTTAGAAAGTAGTTCAAATGATTGTTTGAATAGTGTACTGCTACATCCAGAACAATGTTTACAGATCCTACTATCAATTGAACGAAAGCTAGGTGAAACATATACTATGATTTACCCTGTTAACTCTTACAATTTATACAATTACTATAAGTTAACCACCACACACTCTTTAATGGTTGAAGATGAATTAACTGTTATGTTTCTATACATATTACCAGATCAAAGCATAATTTTGAAATGTATAACATTTATAATTGCCCTGTGAAATGGAGACGGTCAGGTATTCATGTAAAGTGCGTACTGAATGATTATCTGCTAATCAGCAAGGATCGAAGATATTTTGTGATCCTTAATGAAGGGCTTATTTCAATAAGACTCTGTATCTCAGAATGAACTAAAATGGACTTGTACCACTACTGAAATAATCCCTTCAAATGAAAATGATTTGCATATGTGTAAACGTAGTCATATGTTAATTTGCCCTGAATTGGCAGTATTCTTAGATAGTAGAGTGTACAGCTGTGAGAAAGAATTGTTTGAGAATCATCCCCCAAGATATGATTGCCCTAGAATTTTAACGTGTCTTTATCGTGCATTTCTTAAACGATGTTCTGAAGGTATAATTTTCTCATTTAGCTCCACCCTTGATGTCACATTTACATATAAAAATTATGATACACCTGAGCTACCCTTAACACTCAGATTGAATAACAGTGGATTAATCTTGAATGCCACACATTGTGATTTATCATGTGGACTATTTGATATGCCTTGTGTATTGCCAACTACATTTCATGCAACTGGACATTTACCATTAACAAGGATGTTATCTGTTTATTACAATGATTCAGACATATTAACATACAGAAAGCATTCCTTATCAAGTTTTCCTGAAGACAACGATTTAGTTAAGGACACCCAAGAAAATGTAATATCTTCCAATAATGAGTTAAACTTCATTGAAGCAGCAAATAGAATTAACCTTCGATTCATCCAGTAATGTTAATACATACTTGGTGTCAGTATTGGGCTTTTATTGCTTTTATTAATTTGTCTTTTGTCAACAACATTTGTCATGTATGAGATTTTTGTCCTGAAGGCACACTTCTCTGTACCGAATGTTACTGTGTCTGCAAATGAAATACATGTTGCAATGCCTTCTGATGCCACAAATGGCAAAATAGATTCATAATGCCCAGGAGGTCGTCTTGAGCCACCTATGGTTGCTAATTTTCTCTGGGGAGAGTGATGGAAGGGTCTACAGATTGCGCGCAGCCATACGGTACGTAACACGCCACGCACTAGCCAGCCGACCTGTGTGCAATGCTGACAATTTGCTTGGGCAGTACACGTGTGTCCGGCCGGAGTGTGAGGCAGTGAGTACGCCAGTGGCTGCCACCTGCAGCGTGCAGTATTAACTAGCGCGGCCTTAGGCGCGAATATGTCTCTTTTCTTAGCCACCATAGAGCCTTTCGATATGACCGTAATTAGCCGCTGTTAGGATGTCAGACACAGTGATGAAGGGTTCGCGTAGCGTGCGTGTTTTATAATCAGATTTGTTAATAAAACTGTTTAAACTTACTTCTCGGTGTTCGCGTATTGCTGTATCTCAAGGACCCACGGCTTACAAATCCTGACAAAATATTTGAGTAACGATCATCTGGGGCAACAACATAGACTACCCCCTTCTACTAATAACTCTGTTGACAAAAAATTTCGTGGACAGTAGGCACATATGTCACTGGATGTACGTGCAAAATTATAACGTTGTACGGGAGATATGGTGTCAAAAACATTAAGATGCTTGAAAATGAAACTGCAGGACGCAATTCGCTAAACATCCAGGTGAAAAATGTGCACAAATATGCATGAAATATGTTAAATATGTGGGAAATGCATTTGACATGTGCATATGCGAGTTAAGTCATGGGTAAGAAGCTCGTCATAAGCCTCTGGAATCATTTCAATCAAAAAATGGTACAAATGGCTCTGAGCACCATGGGACTTAACATCTGAGGTCATCAGTCTTTTAGAACTTAGAACTACTTAAACCTAACTAACCTAACGACATCACACACATCCATGCCCGAGGTAGGATTCGAACCTGCGACCGTAGCGGTCGCGCGGTTCCAGACTGAAGCGCCTAGAACCGCTCACCCACACAGGCCGGCCATTTCGATCATTTGTTACACGTATTAGTCACAATCTAGAAAGAAATACTGTAGGGGGAAGAACCACCAGCCTCCTGTTGAGGTAAGTGTGATAATGTGCAGAGAAAAGGGAGGATGAAAATATGGACAGCCAGAGAGGAACAAGGAGGAGACAGACACAGATAGGAGCAGGAAATAGAGATAGGGTCGGGGGAAATAGACAGACAGTGGGGAGAAGCAGAGATGGACAAAGAGAGGGGAGAGGCAGAGGCAGGCAGAGAGATAGAGAAGGACATGAATAGATAGAGGCAGAGGAGGGAGTGGACAGAGAAGGGAAGAGAAGGAGATGGACAGAGAGAGGAGAGCAGGAGATGGGCACAGAAAGGAAAAGGGAGGAGGTGGACAGGGAGAGGATGGGAGACTGGGTAAAGTGCAGATGGACAGAAGGCCTGGGGGGGAGGGGGGTAGGAGGAGCAGATTGGCAGAGGGAGGGGCAGGAGGAGATGGTCAGAGAGTGCGGAGGTGGAGGAGGCAGACAGAGAGAGGGGTTGGTGGAGATGGACAGAGACAGCGGGAGGAGGAGTTAGACTAATAGAATAAATACATACGTGGTCAACGACTAGTATGTCATGAACAGTTGTAAGCTTACTGGCCTCGTCCTGCACCTAGAAAGTCTCCGAATTTATTTTCTTTGGCTGTCTTCCTATCGTTAATTGACTCGATGAAGATTTTTTGAAGAAAATACATAACACAGCAGCGAAATAATTTTGATCTATTCTTATTTATTGGTACACAGTTTTAAACATGGATGAATAAGTTTCACTAATTAACAACCATTGACATAATTCACTGGTGGCTAACTAACATATTTCTCACAGCCCTGATAGTCGAAATGGTTTCACAATTTAAACAGTCAAGTGGTACAAGATACGAAATGTGTGACAGTCTTATAAAGACATGTCAGTTTGGAAACCATAGAAATTCATTACAAACAAATCACATACAACGCCTCCCTCCCCTCTCGCTCCCTCCTACTCTAATAAACCTTCAGATTGACATAGGCTACATATATTTTAATGTATATGGTATATAAACATATCTATAATACTATATAAAGAGGGAACACCGAAACTTTCGAAAAGTTTTTGACAAATTTACTTCAGATTTTTACACAATAGTCTAATGAACATTCAGACACACACAGGCTATACATTTGTAATATATGTATCAGGTGTCCCTCCTACAAGTTGTCAGGTGCATTTTCTCTCATGTTTCAGCAGGTGTTTGCAATTTTGTTTTTTTATTAGGCAGCTGGAATCTTCTCAAATAGTTACTGCTCATCATGTCTTTCATGCGACGCCCAGTGTCAACTAAAAGTATCATTTTGTTTCCTATTACTAACAAAATGATTTTTAAAGTGAAATTTTTGGGCCCATTCGATAGAGTGATTCCATATTAGTCTGGTGTGATAATTGTTTCTTTGATGTGTAGAAAGAGTGAATTGTGGAGAATAAACAGCAATCCATCAGCCACACAGTAGTGCATGCATGGCAGTAGCAGTCAGCACGGGCCAGGGCAATGCTGTTGCTGCTGGAGTACTGGTTATTCCTAGTGTTTTCCTGTCCCTGTTCATACATAGCAATAGAACAAATATCACACTATACTAACCTGGACTGTTCTGCCCAATAGGCATATAAAATTCTGCTGAAAAAATCATTTTGTTTGTAATGGAGGAAAAACTGACACTGTAGTTGACACCGGGTGTCACGTAGGGATGTGATTAGCACTGTCTCTTTGGGGAGACTCCAGCTACACAGTTTAAAAACGAAATTGCAAATATCTGCTCAAACATCAGGGAAGTGCCTGGCAACTCTTAGGAGTTACATGATACTCTAATAATTCGGATGCACACAGGAGATATGTTTTTTTTTTTAATATGGATAATACATAAACAAACACTGAGGTGACGAAAGTCATGGGGTACCTCCTAATATCATGTTGGACCTCTTTTTTTTATTTTAGTGTAGCAACTCGATGTGGAATGGACTCAACAAGTCGCTGGAAGTCCTCTGCAGAAATATTGAGCCATGCTGCCACTATAGCTGTCCATAACTGCGAAAATGTGTTGCCAGTGCAGGATTTTGTGCATGAATTGACCTCTCGATTGTGTCTCACCCATGTTCAGTGCGTGGCCAGATCATTTGCTTGACTTGTCCACAATGTCCTCCAAAGCAGTCGTGAGCAATTGTGGCCCGGTTACATGGCGTATTGTCATCCATAAAAATTTCATGTTGTTTAGGAACATGAACTCCATG
This sequence comes from Schistocerca piceifrons, assembly GCF_021461385.2. Classification (NCBI taxonomy): domain Eukaryota; kingdom Metazoa; phylum Arthropoda; class Insecta; order Orthoptera; family Acrididae; genus Schistocerca; species Schistocerca piceifrons. The sequence goes on along the minus strand of NC_060149.1, from coordinate 354,461,028 downwards.
AATGGCTACAAATGGTCTCCAAGTAGCCGAACATAACCATTTCCAGTCAATGATTGGGTCAGTTGTATCAGAGGACCCAGTCCATTCCATGTAAACACTGCCACATCATTATGGAACCACCATCAGCTTGCACAGTTTCTTGTTGACAAATTGTGTCCATGGCTCTGTGGAGCCTGTGCCACACTCGAATCCTAACATCAGCTCTTACCAAGTTAAATCGGGACTCATCTGGCCAGGCCGTGGTTTTCTGGTAGTCTAGGGTTCAACCGATATTGTCAGGAGTGCAGGAGAGGTGCTGCAGGCAATGTCAGGCTGTAAGCAAAGGTACTCATGTCTGTCATCTGCTGCCATAGCTCATTAATTCTAAATTTGACTACACTGTCCTAAGGGATACATTCAATGTACAATCCATATTGATATCTGCTGTTATTTCACACAGTGTTGCTTGTCTGTTAGTACTGACAATTGTATCAAACGTCACTGCTCTCACTGTCAGTCATTAAGTGAAGGCCTTCACCCGCTGTGTTGCCCATGGTGATAGGTAATGCCTAAAATTTGGTATTTTCTGCACACTCTTGATACTGTGGATCTCAGAATACTGAATTCTCTAACAATTTTCGCAATGGTACATCCCATGCTTCTAGCTCCAAGTACCACTCCGAGTTCAGAGTCTGTTAATTCCTGTCTTGCAGCCATAATTCCATCGGAAATCTTTTCACATGAACCACCTGAGTACAAATGACAGCTTCGCTAACTGCACTGCCCTTGTATACCTTGTGTATGCAATACTATCGGGGAAACATCGTTACCAATTATCTAAAAACGTTCGTGGCCGATTTACTTCAAATTTTTACTTGATACTCTAATAAAGAATCATACAGACATAGGCTGTAGTTTTTTAATAAACACAATAGATAAATATAAGTATAATACACTATGGGAAAACTTCGTTACGAGATATCTTGCAAAGTTTTTGACCGATTCACATCAGATTGTTACACCACACTAGTGAACATTCAGCTGAACATAGGCTATATATATTTTTAATATACGAATGAACCATGAACCATGGACCTTGCCGTTGGTGAGGAGGCTTGCGTGCCTCAGCGATACAGATAGCCGTACCATAGGTCCAACCACAACGGAGGGGTATCTGTTGAGAGGCCAGACAAACGTGTGTTTCCTGAAGAGGGGCAGCAGCCTTTTCTGTAGTTGCAGGGGCAACAGTCTGGATGATTGACTCATCTGGCCTTATAACACTAACCAAAACGGCCGTGCTGTGCTGGTACTGCGAACGGCTGAATGCAAGGGGAAACTACGGCCGTAATTTTTCCCAAGGGCATGCAGCTTTACTGTATGGTTAAATGATGATGGCGTCCTCTTGGGTAAAACATTCTGGAGGTAAAATAGTCCCCCATTCGGATCTCCGGGCGGGGACTACTCAAGAGGATGTCGTTATCAGGAGAAAGAAAACTGGCGTTCTACGGATCGGAGCGTGGAATGTCAGATCCCTTAATCGGGCAGGTAGGTTAGAAAATTTAAAAAGGGAAATGGATAGGTTAAAGTTAGATATAGTGGAAATTAGTGAAGTTCGGTGGTAGGAGGAACAAGACTTCTGGTCAGTTGAAGACAGGGTTATAAATACAAAATCAAATAGGGGTAATGCAGGAGAAGGTATAATAGTGAATAAAAAAATAGGAGTGCGGGTAAGCCACTACAAACAGCATAGTGAACGCATTATTGTGGCCAACATAGGCACGAAGCCCACGCCTACCACAGTACTACAAGTTTATATGCCAACTAGCTCAGCAGATGACGAAGAGATTGATGAAATGTATGATGAGATAAAAGACATTATTCAGATAGTGAAGGGAGACGAAAATTTAATAGTCATGGGTGACTGGAATTCGATAGTAGGAAAAAGAAGAGAAGGAAACGTAGTAGGTGAATATGGAATGGGAGTATGGAATGGAAGAGGAAACCGACTGGTAGAACTTTGCACAGAGCATAACTTAATCATAACAAACACTTGGTTCAAGAATCATAAAGGAAGTTTGTATACATGGAAGAGGCCTGGAGACACTCGAAGGTTTCAGATAGATTATATAATCGTAAGACAAAGATTTAGGAACCAGGTTTTAAACTGTAAGACATTTCCAGGGGCAGATGTGGACTCTGACCACAATCTATTGGTTGTGAACTGTAGATTAAAACTGAAGAAACTGCTAAAAGTTAGTAATTTAAGGAGATGGGATCTGGATAAACCGACAGAACCAGAGGTTGTAGAGAGATTCATGTAGAGCATTGGGGAATGATTGACAGGAATGGGGGAAAGAAATATAGTAGAAGAAGAATGGATAGCTTTTAGGGATGAAATAGTGAAGGCAGCAGAGGATCAAGTAGATAAAAAGACGAGGGTAGTAGAAATCCTTGGGTAACAGAAGATATATTAAATTTAGTTGATGCTTAAAGTAGTAAAGCAGTTTTGCTATTTGGGAGCAAAATAACTGGTGATTGTTGAAGTAGACAGGATATGAAATGTAGACTGGCAATGGCAAGGAAAGCGTTTCTGGAGAATAGGAATTTGTTAACGTCGAGTATAGATTTAAGCTTCAGGTAGTCGTTTCAGAAAGTATTTGTATGGAGTGTGGCCATGTATGGAAGTGAAACGTGGACGATAAATAGTTTGGACAAGAAGGGGATAGAAGCTTTCGAAATGTGGTGCTACAGAATAATGTTGAAGATTAGATGGGTAGATTAAATAACTAATGAGGAAGTATTGAATATAATTCTGGGGAAGAGAAATTTGTGGCACTACTTGACTAGAAGAAGAGATTGCTTGGTAGGACATATTCTAAGGCATCAAGGGATCACCAGTTTATTTTTGGAGGACAGTGTGGAGGGTAAAAATCGTAGAGGGGGACCAAGAGATGAATACACTAAGCAGATTCAGAAGGATGAAGGTTGCAGTAGGTACTGGGAAATGAATAACCTTGCACAGGATAGAGCAGTATGGAGAGCTGCATCAAAGCAGTCTCTGGACTGAAGGCCACAACAACAACACGAATCTACATCTCATATGCTTAAGGAATCATTGGTGCTAAAATTCTTGAAATGTTCTTGGACAATTTACTTTAAATTTTAAATGATACTGTAATAGACAATCGGATGGACATGGCTTCATATTTTTGCAACTGCTATGTACAGATTCTGTGTAAAACTAATTCTGATAAATAAAATCCTTTGCTGTGCTCTGCTGTGAAAATATGCAGTTTTGTTTTCTTTTTCATATTCAGACAAACTGTTTGTCCTGTATAAAATCTTTCTCATTTGATATATTTTTTAAAAATTGTACACACAACAATGTGTTCTTTTTTCCTTGCTGCATTCAGTTTTCACAGACATGAGAAAAATTGTGAATATGCCATATCGGCTTATAATTAGAACAGTATTATAGAATACAAATTTACAATAACAATAAATTAGCCGCAAGGTCAGACAGAGGAGGCGAAGAGGAGAGTGACATGGGGAGGAGGATATGGGCATAGAGAGGGGGAGACATGCACATACAGAGGGGGTGGAGGATATGGACAGAGAGAGATGAGAGACAAGGACAGGAGGAGACGAATCAAGAGAGCGTGAGGAGTAGACAGACAGAGAGAGGGAGAAGGAAATTTCCGTACAAATTTAGCAATTGCAAAGCATTGCTGATTTCGTTAATATGCAAATAATTGTAGTAAGATAATAGAATAGTGACATATTGCAAAGTAACTGGAACACCATTATTTTCATTTTAGCCCTAATGTGTTCCTTGAATGTAAGTAATATAGACCCCCCCACCCCCATATAGGGAGGTGCTGATTAGCAGCTGATGTCGAACTGTATCAGAAATGTGAGCTGCACTAGAGTCAGACAGCTACGGTATTCACAGTTAGATATATATTTTGTTAAATGACTAAATATAATAAAATAACCATAACCCAGCAAAGTATATCTTATTATGTTTGTTTTTAGCTATTATTCTACACACAGTACAATGGTCACATTGATGGTGTGAAACTTCACCAAAACATGAATGGCTGATAAAAGGGAGAATCTGTGTTTGTTCAAGACAGACTCCTCCTCAAAAGCTTCATCGTTTATCGTTGGTATAGCCTACTTCTCCACATATCGCAGCTACCTTTCTTCTGTCCGACAGGAAACCAGTATACCTGACATACTGTGAACTAGCTGCACTTTTCATATCCCTTTCTATTTCTGTTTTCTTCCTTCCATTCCATCTGTAGAACTTAAGCCGTTATTTCTCACTCCTCCTCTGACAAGTTAGCTTCTTCTTTTCATTGTTCCTTCTGTACTGCTCACACACATTCGACAGGAATATGGTGTGGAAATTGCTTAACACAATGTTAATAAGACAGACATTGTTAAATTCTAAATAAGCATTCGTTGTTGTGGTCTTCAGTCCTAAGACTCGTTTGATGCAGCTCTCCATGCTACTGTATCTTGTGGAATCCTCTTCATATCCGAATAGCTACTACAATTTATATCCTTCTGAGTCTGTATTCATCTCTTGGTCTCCTCTACGGTTTTTACCCTCCATACGTCACTCCAGTACTAAATTGGTGATCCCTTAATATCTCAGAATGTGTACTACCAAGCGATCCCTTCTTCTATTCAAGTTGTATGACTTAATTTTTATTTTTCCCTCCCCAGTCCCATTGAGTACCTCCTCACCTCGTCATTAGTTATGTGATCTACACATCTGACCTTAAGTATTCAACTGCAGCACAACATTTCAAAACCTCCTGTTCTCTTCTTCTCTTAACTGTTTATCATCTATGTTTCAATTCCAAACATGACTACAATCCACACAAATACTTTCAGAAAAGTCTTCCTATCACTTAAATCTGTATTCGATGTTAACATTTTTTCTTCCTGAGAAACACTTTTCTTGTCACTGCCAGTCTACATTTTAAATCGTTTCTACTACAGCCATCATCAGTTATTTTGCTTCCCAAATAGCAAAATTCATATACTACTTGAAGAGTTTCATTTCCTAATGTAATTCCCTCAGCATCACTTGATTCCATTCTCTTTATTTTGCTTTTGTTGATGTTCATCTTATATCATCCTTTCAAGACACTGCCCATTCCGTTCGACTGCTCTGCCAAGTCCTTTCCTGTGTCTGACATAATTACAATGTCATTGTTAAACACCAAAGTTTTTATTCCTTGTCCCTGAACTTTAATTCCTACTCCAAATTTTTCTTTGGTTTGCCTTTACTAAACGCTCAATGTAGCGATTGAATAACATACTACAACAATGTCTCACTCTCTTATCAACCATTGCTTCCTTTTCATGTTCTTTGAATTCAATTCAATTCAGTGCAATTTATTATCATCCATTTTATCATATACATGGTATAGGAATTGTCATATGGAAAGACAGAGAGAGAGGGCATGATTTACATTTTTAACAATTAAGGGAAATAACATTTTCTTAATTACACTTTAACATTTTCTTAATTACACTTTACATATTTTGTCTTCTTTTTACATGAAAGTTGAAAAAAAAGGTTTATACAGAAAAATCAAAAGATGGGCACTATTTGTTTAGATAGAAAAGAGATTCATCAACATGATAGAAACTTTGACCTAATAGTAGCCACTTTAATTCTTTTTTTAAGTATATGTAAGTTTCGTATGTTTTTTCTTTTGTTAAGGTATTGAACATTCTTTTGGGTAGATACATCACGTATTTTTGCTATAGGTCTTTTAAATATATGTTTCTATGGAAATCATGCCTGTTTCTGGTTTGATAATTGTGTACATCACTGTTTAAAGAAGAGAATTTTTCATCAGACTTCAGGAAACATATTGATTCATAGATGAATAAACTAGGGAGAGTCAAAATTGTCAATGTCTTAAAGAATCCTCTACATGGATCTCTGTAGACAACACCCTTCAGAGTACGAGCAGCTCACTTCTGGAGCTTCAAACAGCTTTTTGTGAAACCTGTATTCCCCCAAAATATAATACCATATCATAGATTACTATGTATGTAAGAGTAGTAGGCACATAGTACTGTTTCAAAATTGCACTTTTCTTTAACTTTTCTGAGTATATTACATTATTTACTAAGTTTTTTATTCAACAGTTCAACATATTTTTCCCATCTTAAGTTATTGTCCAGCCATATGGCTAGAAGTTTTGTAAAAGAAGTTTGTTCTATTAGGCTTTTCCCAATCTCTATTCTTATGTTACTTTTTACTTTGTTCCTTGTATGCCTAAAATTCATCCAAGTGGTTTGTTTGTCATTTATAATCAAGTAATTGTCCTTGAAAAATTCTGATGCGTCATTCATTGTTCAAGTTTTTTTTCTTGTAGGTCAGCTTCACTAACTCCCCTGATAAAAAGGCTCATATTGTGTGCAAAAAGTACTGCATCTGCTCTTGTTAGATGGTTAGGAAAATCATGAATAAAAGCTAAGAAGAGCAGAGGGCCTAGAACAGAAACCTGGGGTACACCAAAGTTGACTTTCTGATATGTTGAGTAATATTTTGTGCCATTATGTATTATTTCAACACTTTGATATCTGTTGCACAAATACGGTCGAAACCAGCTATATGCTTTTCCACAGACTCCATAGCAATACAGTTTCTCTAGCAATATATCATGGCTGATGAGGTCAGATGCCTTGGATAGATCTAAAAATATTCCACAGTTTAAGTCCCCATTATCCATTGCAGTTAAAACCTGTTCCAAGAAGTGATATCCAGCTACACTCCTGGAAATGGAAAAAAGAACACATTGACACTGGTGTGTCAGACCCACCATACTTGCTCCGGACACTGCGAGAGGGCTGTACAGGCAATGATCACACGCACGGCACAGCGGACACACCAGGAACCGCGGTGTTGGCCGTCGAATGGCGCTAGCTGCGTAGCATTTGTGCACCGCCGCCGTCAGTGTCAGCCAGTTTGCCGTGGCATACGGAGCTCCATCGCAGTCTTTAACACTGGTAGCATGCCGCGACAGCGTGGACGTGAACCGTATGTGCAGTTGACGGACTTTGAGCGAGGGCGTATAGTGGGCATGCGGGAGGCCGGGTGGACGTACCGCCAAATTGCTCAACACGTGGGGCGTGAGGTCTCCACAGTACATCGATGTTGTCGCCAGTGGTCGGCGGAAGGTGCACGTGCCCGTCGACCTGGGACTGGACCGCAGCGATGCACGGATGCACGCCAAGAGCGTAGGATCCTACGCAGTGCCATAGGGGACCGCACCGCCACTTCCCAGCAAATTAGGGACACTGTTGCTCCTGGGGTATCGGCGAGGACCATTCGCAACCGTCTCCATGAAGCTGGGCTACGGTCCCGCACACCGTTAGGCCGTCTTCCGCTCACGCCCCAACATCGTGCAGCCCGCCTCCAGTGGTGTCGCGACAGGCGTGAATGGAGGGACGAATGGAGACGTGTCGTCTTCAGCGATGAGAGTCGCTTCTGCCTTGGTGCCAATGATGGTCGTATGCGTGTTTGGCGCCGTGCAGGTGAGCGCCACAATCAGGACTGCATACGACCGAGGCACACAGGTCCAACACCTGGCATCATGGTGTGGGGAGCGATCTCCTACACTGGCCGTACACCACTGGTGATCGTCGAGGGGACACTGAATAGTGCACGGTACATCCAAACCGTCATCGAACCCATCGTTCTACCATTCCTAGACCGGCAAGGGAACTTGCTGTTCCAACAGGACAATGCACGTCCGCATGTATCCCGTGCCACCCAACGTGCTCTAGAAGGTGTAAGTCAACTACCCTGGCCAGCAAGATCTCCGGATCTGTCCCCCATTGAGCATGTTTCGGACTGGATGAAGCGTCGTCTCACGGGGTCTGCACGTCCAGCACGAACGCTGGTCCAACTGAGGCGCCAGGTGGAAATGGCATGGCAAGCCGTTCCACAGGACTACATCCAGCATCTCTACGATCGTCTCCATGGGAGAATAGCAGCCTGCATTGCTGCGAAAGGTGGATATACACTGTACTAGTGCCGACATTGTGCATGCTCTGTTGCCTGTGTCTATGTGCCTGTGGTTCTGTCAGTGTGATCATGTGATGTATCTGACCCCAGGAATGTGTCAATAAAGTTTCCCCTTCCTGGGACAATGAATTCACGGTGTTCTTATTTCAATTTCCAGGAGTGTATTTCTGTAGACCTGTTTTTCCTGAACCCATTCTGTGCATTGGTAAGAACTTTGCATTTGTTTAGGAAACTCAACAGTCTCTCGTACATAAACCTCTGAATTACTTCAGTAAAATCTGACAGTTGTGACAATGGTCTATAACTTTGTATGGTATATGGACAGTCATTTTTTGGAAAGTGGCTTTATTATTGACTTTTTAAGTGCATAAGAGAATTCACCAGTTTTAAAGGGTGTATTAATAATATCAAATAATTCAGTTATTATTTTGTTTGCGCTATGTTTCATGACATTACCAGGAATACCATCACATCCATAGGACATTTCATTTTTCGGCTTATGAATTGCATTTCTTACTTCTGAATGCGTAACTGTGTAGGGAAGCAGCCTACTGACGCCTTATAAAATTCTCATCAGTCTTTCCATTGTGTGCCAGCCTAGTCCGTTGTAACTAGCTCTGACGTTATAAAGGTAGTGCAATACTTCAAAAATCAAGTAAATAACCTGAAACGTTTCTAGCATGTCAGGAGTAATACTAAATCAATATGTGTTGAATGTCAGTTCAATAACTTTAACCATTTTTGAAATTTGTACGTTTTTCTGTAAAAGTCATTGGCGCAACAGAAAAGAGCTAGAGACTTAAAAATTTATATTTAGATTCCTTTTTCATAATAATTTAATAGAAACAGTACTTTGGATCTCACAAATTAAAATTTTAGTGGAAATTCATGATTTTCTGGTTTTTGTCTTAAAAATTAAGGAAGCAAGCTAGATTAAGTAGGCGAATAAATAAGGCTAGGACGTTTAAATTTAAGTAAAAGGGAGATCGGCTATAATCATAAAGATGTTAGAAGCTTCAATTGAATAACTATAAAACTATAGCGATAGCGTATCTCCAAAGGGCAAGTTCAGAGCTCGTCTACTGCGTGTAGTGTAATTAAATTAATTCTCTCGCCCAAAATAATTGACTTAGCCACGTCAGACTTTTATTGTGATTACTTACCTGTGTGCTGATTGCACATTTAAATTGAGAGCTTCATCGGCCATCAGCAAAGGAAGCAATGATTTATTCAATAACTTAAAGTGGTGCATTACTAGCCCAGCAGCTAGTTGGGAGAGCCGAATTGATCAGGCGTTCCCTTTGCCGTCCGCTCCGCGGCTTTATATATAAGAACGCTGCGCGAGGAAGTAAGGCCCTAGTTCTCTCCAGACGCTGAATAGCACGCCATCTGTGCCGGGAGTCGCGTCGCGTCGGTATCATTGCTATAAACAGCCTCAGATGCCGTAATAAGTTACTCGGGATACGCGTAACCATGAAATCGTTTTCGAGTGAAGTGTTAATTCTGGGATGACTTTAATGATCTATCTTCAGTTTGCGTGTAGTGTTGGCAGAAAAGCCAACACTGTTTTTCTAGAGGAGGCCGAAATGCACGCGTTTAATTACACGCTGACTGGCGTGAGGTCTGGAACAGGACAATATCTTGAGAATTGCAAATAAAGTATGTAGTTGATATAATACTTAACTTTAATCCACAATTGTAGAACATCTCTCGTTACGGTACATGCTTCATAATATTAATTATCAATTGAATACGGCGCCTTGCTAGGTCGTAGCAAGTGTAGCTGAAGGCTATGCTAACTATCGTCTCGGCAAATGAGAGCGTATTTGTCAGTGAACCATTGCTATGAACGTCGGATGTACAACTGGGGCGAGTGCCAGGATGTCTATCTAGACCTGCCGTGTGGTGGCGCTCGGTCTGCTATCACTGACAGTGGCGACACGCGGGTCCGCCGTATACTAACGGACCGCGGCCGATTTAAAGGCTACCACCTAGCAAGTGTGGTGTCTGGCGGTGACACCACATTGCGTATGTCGTATTTTCACGTGCCGTCGCAGGACAAACATTATATCATTATTTAGCGTGGCGTTTGATGAACATTATCATCAAATTATGGCGAGCATTCACTTAAACACTTGATTTGGACAGTTATAGTTGCATCAGCGCATTAGACTCTGAACTGCTCTGGTAGTTGGATTGTGTGGATTCTTTTTTTTTTTTTTTTTTTTTTTTTTAATCTGTGACTTTCAGAATATAGCGAACGTTTTTACAGGATCGTTTTTGATTATGAATCCAGGACGATCTCCTAATTCCTCAGAGCTATAAGCTGTAGCTATAAGTGTATTTCTCAGATGAAGTGGGCACTAGGAATTCTAATTACAGGCTTCACGTTTTGCTAATCACTTTCTGGTTGCCAAAATTGTAGTTAGAGAGCCAGTGTTGAGAACGGCAAAAGACAGCATAAATAATAGGAACATTTATATAACAATTAAATCCACCCGCCGCCCCACATATGGTTAATCGGCTGGGAAATGCATTTTTTTTTACATTACAATTCTACATTATATAACAGCAATAAATTCCACCCGCCGCCCCACAATTGGTGCATCGGCCGGGAAATGCATTCTTTACTACATTACATTCTACGTTTAAAACAGCATAATTTCCAACCAGCCGCCCCACATATGGTGCATCGGCCGGGAAATGTATCTTTTCTACATTACATTACAAACTAAACATTATATAACAACAATAAATTCCACCCGCCACCCCACAACTGGGTACAAAAACATTGTCTTTTCACTTGTGGGAACTTTTGGTTTACTACCTTTTGAGTTCCCCAGGTTCTTGATAAGATTTTGAGCAGTGGTAATGTAGTAGTCATTGAACATATTGGCAATGCATAGAGGGCCTTCAACAACTTTTCCTCCCTTTTTTATGGTAAGATTATTGTTTGTCACTTTGGCTTTATCAATGTTATGGTTTATGACGTTCCAAACTGATTTGGTTGTATTGCTGCCTTTTCTAATAATTAAATCATTGCCATCTTGGATATTCGGGAATCCAGCCGGATATTCGCGTCGTTCTCGCGCGATATTTCAACAGCGTGCCTCGCTATCTTCTTCAGGTGCTACCTGAGACTGGTCCTTGGGTCGATCGAGTCCAGTATTTATGCTCGGAAGGAGCAGGGCGTTCCGTCATCGGTCCGCGCCGAGTCGAGCGTTCCGTCTGTGGTCCGCGCCCGCCAGACTCGGCTTCAATGCACCCCTCCAGTCGCGGATGTCCTGACTGCCGTCCGCGCCCGTTTTGGCCATCCTCAAAGGTTGTGGTCGTCATCTGAGGTGTGTTAGACCCGATCTGAGATGTTGGATAATCTGTCTCATGACTGTTACTATGATTTCCACTTCTGTTTCGTGCTGGGCGGTCCATAATCGGTCCGCGCCGCGTCGTGTGTTCCGTCTGTGGTCCGCTCCCGCCAGACGCGGCTACACACACTGATTTATACCTACAAGCCAGCAGTTGCCATCATCCAGCAAAGAAGAATGGCTTGCTCAAAACACTGGTCCACAGAGCACAAACTCTGTCAGATCCTGATAGTTTGGCCACAGAAATAGAACACTTACGATCAGTGTTCAGCAGGAATGGGTACTCCTCTAGAGATATCCAGAAGGCACTTCAACCTGCCAATCAGCCAAAGGATCCAGAAGAAGAACCAGAAGAGGCAAAGAAGATGGCATACCAGCCATACATCGGACCTGTCTCTGCCAAAATCAGAAGGATTCTCCAGAAATATGACATCAAAAGCATATTTTGCCCACCCACCAAAATTGGGGCTATACTGGGGAATGTAAAAGATGACCTGGGGCTACGCAAGCCAGGTATTTGCAACATACCATGCTACTGTGGGATGTCATACATTGACCAGACCACCAGAACTGTGGACATCAGGTGTAATGAACACCAGAGACACACCAAACTCAGACAGGCAACTAAATCAGCCATAGCAGAGCGTTGTCTGGAGCTTGGTCATTCAATTGATTACAATGACACCAAGATTGTGACACAGACATCAAGATTTTGGGACAGTGTCATTAAAGAAGCCATTGCGATTAAGGTCACAGATAATCTAATCAACCATGGCTCAGGATACCAAATCAGCACTGCCTCGAATCCAGCGCTTGAGCTTGTGAAAACTCAATGCAGGACACTCTGGGATTCTACGAGAAATAGAAGTGAAGACCGAGAGAACAGTTGTGAGATAAGGTGTCGAACATTAGAGACCAGATTTGACACACCCCAGATCATGAACTCGACTTCAGAAGACGGCCAGGCCGGGCGCGGACGGCGGTCGGAACACTGGCGACCAGAGAGGGACAATGTAGCCGCGTCTGATGGGCGCGGACCGCAGACGGAACACACGACGCGGCGCGGACCGATTATGGAGCCCCCAGCACGAAACAGAAGTGGAAACACACCAGGATTGGTCCCAGTGGACCAAATACTCGGGATCAACAGCATCCTAGGATTCGACGTGACGATGGAGCCTCTGCCTGCGGAACTGGACACCAGGCCTCAGTGTTTTAAGTGCCAACAAGAGGGGCATGTGGCAAAATAATGCCGCAACCAATCAACCTGCGTCAAGTGCGCTGGCAATCATGACAGCCACACGTGCACAAGACCACGAGACGAAGCACCGACGTGCGCCCGCTGTCGCGGGCCGCACGTGGCCAGCTGGCGTGGCTGCAAGGCTTTTGCTGACCGTGCCAAAATCGACAAGGTGCAGCGAGCTGCGCCTGGAGAACATGACAAGATCAAAAACAAGAGACGACGGAGAAGAAGACGCAAGAAATCCTCACGCTCCTCCCCAGCGCAGAGGAACAACGGGATGGCAACAAGCTACCCACCTGAACGGACAGCCGCCCCCATCGCCAGTGAGAGTGGTAAAGGGGCGGGCCGGCCGACCGCCAACAGACAGGCCAGACCGCCGAGAAGTCGAAGACGCCGCAGTGGCAGAAGGCGGCTCACGAGAGGACAGCAGCAGAGAAGAACTGCACGCATCCATCGAAACCGCGCTGAAAAGCGGAAACGCGCATCAAGATCACGCTGCATGCGGAGATGGAAGCTGCCTGCCTCATGCTACGGGAGGCATTCGAGCGCAGGGCGCGAACGGCAGCAGCGGCGACGCAAACGAATCACAACCGTTTGCTGCAAGCGACCAAGCTGTGCAAACAAACCGCGCCACGCTGATCAACAAAGAAGTGATGACGAGAGAAATAATTACAGACAGAAGATATATAGTTAACCTCGAAGCGGTGGAAGAAGCGTGCCCAAAACCTGCAGGGTGATGCACGGATCAACGCAGCTGGCTGGAGTACCGTGCGGAAAGGGAGAGAGAAGAAGAAGAAGCTCGCCTCCAGGAAGAAGAGGAGAAACGACGGCGAAGACAAGGATGCTATTCCAACTACCGCCGCTACAACCGATACTGACTGGCAGAGGGCGCAATGAACGAGAAGAAACAAGATGAAACAACAAACAACAACCAAAAGTGGCAACACCAGCAGCTCTGGCCGGGTTTTTGCAGGTTTTCCTCAGGCCGTAAGGTGAATACCGGAGCCGCCCCCTGATCTTCCTGCAAATAAATTCCCAATTGGGAGATATAAGTACCCCCCCCCCCACACACACACATTCCCATTAGCACATATGCAAACGAATAAAATAAAATAACCAGATGATGTCCCATGAACACCCTCAGCCGAAAAAGAGCAAGGCACGCTCTAGTAAGGCCCGCCTTCCACTTACGGGAAGGAATGAAAAGTGCTCAAAAAAAAAAAAAAAAAAGCCAAGACAGCGAGGCACGTTGTTGAAATATCGTGCGAGAACGACGTGAATATCCGGCTGGATTCCCGAATATCCAAGATGTCAACAGATCGCGGGGAAAGCATGAAGAATTACAATTAAATCATTGTTCAGTTTTTTTCCTACATTTTCTAGACTTTTCTGTAGCATCTAAGATATGACTTTAATGCTGCATTATGCTGTGAATGCCAACCCAGATTTCTATGTGAGTCAGCAGATTTCTTCATTCCCACAGTTAATCATGAATTAGATTTGAGAGAGTTTTTTACTTTTCTAAGGGGGAAAGTGACATCAAAGCAGTATTTATAATCAGAGAAAAATTACTCATATTTAGAGTCTACAGCTTTGTTTGGGTCTCTGTACCATTCAACACTATGCTACATGCTATGAAAATTCCAAGGGCTACTTTCATTAATGTATCTTGTTTCAATGTAGTTTCCACTGCTATGTTTTTTCCTAACTATATTTTTTAGTAAGAGCTTGATTGCCATGTGGTCAGAGAAACCAGTATCTGCTACTTCAGCCTCATAACTACAGGTCTCTTTGTTAATAAACACCAGATCAATTGTTGTCTCAGACCCATCTGCATACCTGGTGATATCAGTTGCTGTGGCTTCTAAATTATATGAAGTGAAAAGATTTAGCAATTGATCCTTGTGTGCATTATTATTAGCTCTAAAATTGATGTTGAAATCACCCAGTGCAACTGTTGACTTTGACCTAAGTCTCAATTCATTCATTAGATTGTCAAGATTTTTTAAAAACAAAGGAATATTCCCAGAAGGTGACCTACATTTACAGGCAATTACCAAACCACAGTTAGTCAGTTCACAGACACAGTATTCAATTTTTTTTTCTATGCACTTTACATTGCTTAACTTTACTTCTTTAGAATTACGATTGTCTCTAACATAAATACATACACCTCCACATCTGTAGTTTTCTCCGCAAAAACTTCTTATGATTTTAAATTTGGGTAGGGCTGCTGTACATTTTTGAGAGTTTTGTAACCAGTTTTCACTGACACATACAACAGATATTTGGTTAAAACTTATTACATAAACCTTGTAAATTTTTATATAGGACTGAAAACTGATTATGAGACGCAACATTAAGTAAATTATTACTTATCTTAACGCTGTTTTCTTGGGGCTCTTTGACACTAAAAACTCCTTGAGGTGATTTGGCTGCCTCACACTTCTTCTAATTGGTAACCCAGAAATTATTGCCGCTGTAGGCTCTGATGAAGTGGTTATTGAAGCTCGTTGTGGTGTTGGTTGGGCTTCTGGTATTGTTTCTAAGACTGTTGTAATAGTTCCTCGAGTAAGAAACTTCCCGAGTCTGAGTCTCGGTCCGGCACACAGTATTAAACTGCCAGGAAATTTCATATCAGCGCACATTCCGCTGCAGAGTGAAAATCTCATTCTGGAAACATCCCCCAGGCTGTGGTTAAGCCATGTCTCCGCAATATCCTTTCTTTCAGAAGTGCTAGTTCTGCAGGTTCGCAAGGGAGCTTCTGTAAAGTTTGGAAGGTAGGAGACGAGATACTGGCAGAAGTAAAGCTGTGAGGATGGGGCGTGAGTCGTGCTTGGGTAGCTCAGTTGGTAGAGCACTTGCCCGCGATAGGCAAAGGTCCTGAGTTCGAGTCTCGATCCGGCACACAGTTTTAATCTGCCAGGAAGTTTCATATCAGCGCGCACTCCGCTGCAGAGTGAAAATCTCATTCTGGAGTTCCTCGAGTACTCATTGTTGATACTATTGGTGGTGCTGCAGATGAAGCTGATTGTGACGTTTGTAGGGCTTCTGCTGTTACTGGAATAATTGGTAGCCCAGAAATTGTTGCTGCTGTTGTTGTTGGTTGTGGTGAAGTGGTTACTGAAGCTAGTTGTGGTGTTGGTTTGGCTTCTGCTGTTGTTGCTAAGATGGTTGTGGTGGTTCCTGGATTACTCATTGCTGACACTATTGGTGGTACTGTAGATGAAGCTGGTTGTAGTGTTGGTTGGAATTCTGCTGTTTATGCTGTTACTGGACTGGGTACTGCTGCTGATGTTGGAGTACCCACTATAACAATGATCTCTTTGTTCTTTTTTTTATCTAGCAACTGTACAATTTTATGTCCAAGGAGTGACTTTCCACTTGCATGCAAATGCAAACCATGTTCAATAAAGTCTTCTCTCTGTAAGAAATCAACAGATAAGTAATGTTGAGGAATGTTTTACATATTTTTAACTGTCTGTTAGCCTTCTACGTTCACACAAGAACTTTCTATCAGGTCATGTGTGTGTGGAATTCCAACGACAACTACTGATGCATTCTTGTTGAAACTCAGGGTTTCTTTGAAGTTATTTGTGGCTTTAATTAATTCATTTTTATATACGTCATTGGCACCCTAATTATTACATAACATCGATTGGAATTAGGCGTTTTTGCATCTTTTATGTTTCTTGTTACTTCAGCCATTGGTGCATCTGGTTTTACAAGAAGAAGTAGCATTTATTCCATGTTCAATATGTAAAATTCCCGCTAGGCCCGTCCATGACTGTCAGTATGTGTATTCACTTTGAGTTTAGTACTTTGCGATTTTAGGTCTGTTGTTTTGTCTTTCTGCACATGTTTGTTTACGTTGTTTACACTCATTTCTGTACATATTTCTTCGTCAAGTACGCTGAATCGATTATATGTCTCTTTAGGCACTAATGATTTATCACATTGTTTATGGTGCACAACCTTCTTTGGCTTCTCAAACTCATGACTGATTTCGTCAATAATCGTGTTTGAAATATGTGTGACACTTTTCATGGCTTTTTAAGTACATGTAAGTACTGCTCACATGCCTCCATATCACGTTGATGAGACGTCGACACACTTTCATTCATTTCAGCGGCGCACATTTCTACTGCAGATTGACAGCAACCGCCACATCACAGAATGTACACATTCACAAAACGAGTTACGAAAATTTGTAACACCAAAGCACTCTGTGTGATACCGTTTTTGAAAAATGGAAGATATCCTTATTCCATTTTCAACTATATCGCTACATAATACACACTTTACCAACGTTGCAAAACTAATTTTCACTGAGCGATTCATCAACACTTTTATATTCAACGCCATCTTCAAACTTTTATTATCTTTATTTCTGCTGTATATCAGCCTTACACTATACGTATTTTATTGTTGACTCTCTAGAGGTATCTGATTATATGTAAGATAGGCTTTGAAATACCTAATCTTGCTATGTGAAATAAATGCATAAATACATAAATAATGAGTTATTTGTGTTGCATCCATTTGATTTGGAAGCTTTGAAGCAGGAATGGACCAAAGATGATGTGGCGGAAGATGGCTGGGATGAAGCTCAGATTGGTCTTCACACTGTTGAGAAGTACCTGGGTGCTTAGTCACCCTCAGTTTAATCGAGTATTGCATAGATTGTTAAAGGTGTCCGAGAATGCAGCTGTGGAGGAAGATGAGGTTCACACTAGAACTCAGCCATCTGAATGGCGCAAATTTGAGATAGAGTAGCTGGGAATCTTGTATTTTCAAGTATTTTATTACTATCATTATTATTATTATTATATTACAAATTTTGATCCAAAAATGACAGCGGCCATGAAATATAAAAATGCCAAAAGATGCAGTGGCTATCTTATGGTTTATGTGGTCTTCAGTCCAGGGCTGGTTTGATGCCTCTGGATAACAACCACAGCTTACATCCATTTCCAGCTGCTCACTATATTCAAGGCAATGTGCAGTTGCATGTGCAGTCTCAGAAGCGAGAAAAAATTGCGTACTGCTTCCTGGCAAGAAAGAGAAAGAAGATGAAGTGATTTTTATGCTACTCTGTTCACTTAGTCACTGCTGTCCTGGGTGCCTCTCATCATGTATCAAATACTTCCCATCAGTCCACAACTGTGCAATACCAGATTGGATATGTCCAACATTTTGGCTGTGCCTTTGCATAATTTCAAATGTTTCTCCAGCTCATCCATGTCAGTCATATGATTGTAGATCAAATTACACTGCAACATGTGTCTTACCCAAAGCCACTCCATATTCAATTGGAGACTAAAGCTTTATCTATTCATCTTTTCACTGTTTGTCCACTTTTTCTTTCAAATAAATATATGTTGGAGATGTGTTCAATCTTCAGTAAAGACAATTTCTTCTAGTTTTCACCCATACAGGTTTCAGTAAAGATTGACTGTCACCAGTGGGTCCATTTCATTTTCTGCCAAAACAGAGAACAAAATTATCTCCCGTAATACTTTAACAGAGTGGTGGGCAGTGGAATATGTCATAAGCAACTGTAAGCTTACTGTTCTTTTTCTGCACCTAGGAAGTCTCATAATTTCTTTTCTTTGATCATCTGCCGACTGTTAATGGTTTGATGAACATTTGTTAAAGAAAATACACAACACAGCAGCAAGTTAGTTTTGATCTATGCACGTTTATTGGCACACAGTTTTAAACACAGACCAGCAACTTACACTAATTAACAATCATTCACACACTTCATTGGTGGCAAACTATCATATTTCTCACAACCCTGATAGGCCAAATGGCTTCACAATTTTAAATTGTCGAGTGATATATGAATGACAAATATGTGATAGTTTTCCAGAGTTGTGACAGTGTGGAAACCACAGAAATTCAGTACAAACAAATTACATGCAACACTCCCCCCCCCCCCTCTCTTTCCAGTTTACAAACCCTGTCACAAGTAACATATTGTCAAAACCAACAAGAAGAAATATTTTTGAAAACAACTGCAGTAGCCTACCAAATGAATATTAAAAGATAATTATCATAATAGCATTGACAGCAGAAAATAATTTACAAATAATTTCAGTAACATAATAGAACAGCAACAAATCACAGTGTAACCAGAACATCAGTAGTTCGATTTTAGGCCTAATGTGTTCCTTGAATATAAGTAATGCAGACCCCCACCCCCTTGGGAGAGATACTGAATAGTAACTGATGTCAAACTATACCAGAAATATAAGCTGCCCTGCAGAATGTGTTATTATATGTGTATTTTGTTAAAATGTTCTAAATATAATGACTGTAATCCCAGCAAAATATGTTTTGTTATGTATATTTTTAGGTGTTATTCTACACACAATGAAATGAACCCATTGATGGTGGTGAAACTTCACCAAAACATGAATGCCTGAAAAAACATAGAATTAGTGGTTCCTCAAAGGAGAATCCTTGTTAAAAACGTTATCTCTTATGACTGGCATAGCTTGCTTCTCTACATATTGCACCTGCATTCTTCTTGTCTGGCAGGTAACCAGCATTCCTGTCACACTCAACTACCTGCACTTTAGATAACCCTTTCTGTTTTCCTCCTTCCATGCCATCTGCAAATCTTAAACTGTTATTTCTCACTCCTCCTCTAACAAGTAACTTCTTCTCTTCATTCTTCATTATGTACTGATGACACAAATTTGATGGGAATATGATGTGGAAATTGCTTAACACATTGTTAATAAAATGGACCTTTCTTAAATTCTATGTAAGCTTTTGTGAATACATACATCATTATTATTATTTTTGTTGTCCTCAGTCTGGAGACTGATTGATTGCAGTGCTGCATGCTAGTCTGTCCTGTGCTAGCCTGTTCATCTCTGCAGCTTAACAGTCTTGTTACTTCTCGGGCAAAATCCCGAAACTTGGCTCCAGATCAGTTCTGTTGGGTTCATATTGTAATGGTATAGTAGCAAATGTAAAAATGCAGCATTTTTATGACGTGCTCCGAGCTGTGAAAATGATAATTTTCATGTTTCTACGATACTTAGCTACCTCTGTGGTATAAAACGATGGACATAGTCAAAATAAAGACGATTTGGTTTTTCAATTTTGCCCTTAAAAATTAAATTGTTATGTTTTCTTAATTTAAGCAACTTTTGTAATGATGATTAGCTTTGTAATTACGAGATGTAGGTATTTCAAACTGAATGACAAAAAAAAAATTATACTGGTACTGTGGCGGCTGAATTGAAAAATCAAACTGTATTATATATAGTCGCTGTGAAAACTTCAAAGCCGATTATCTACGTAAATTTATGAAAAACATTAAGAACAGTCTATTTCTCGGCACTTTTTAACGGTATTCCACACGCGTGTTTCCCTACGGAACACAAAGCATCCTCAACGATTTTTCATACTGCGCATTAACAGCGCGATAATCGGAGCACAACGATGCAGAATTGCAGTGGCTGTGACTGTATACGATTTTTGAAATAAAAACTACGTAGCTAAAGCGTGATTAAGAAAAACGTTGATGACTGTTAACACATTTGAGTATCTTAAGTTTCACGTAATGTAACTTAGTAATAATAGGCCTATATCTAATATATCAGTAGGACATACTTCCAAGAACATAACAGCACCAGTGTACGTGTGCTACGGCTTCTGACCAATCATCGCGTTTGTGTTTATTTACAGCAGGTTTATTCTAATGATGAACGGATTATAGCGACGTGTAATATGATTTATTTCGTCTGTTAGAAATTTCATTGTGGATCAATTTTTCTTCTCGTTTCATCTGAATGTCATAATCTTGTTCTAAAGCTGATTAAAAGCTGGTAACGGTTTTCTCCGGTATTCTAACACGGCTCTATCGCCCGAATTTGTCATTTTCAACCCACTTGCTAGAGCATATGACCTATTAAAATATTGACGTGGCTTCAAAATCAAGTAATGATTTTTGAATCACAGGTTTTTCGCCTTTGAATATTACCATTACTTAAAAAGCTGCATAAATGTATGTAGCGGTACACTAGTATGGGAACTTGTATTGCAAACCTGTTCAAATGCAAGAAAAGTTTGTAAGTTGATAGAATTTAATGTTATTCCCTCCTGTGTTTCACAAAATATTAAATTGTTGTAGTAGCTAGTTCATAGTTTGTCACATATCCCTTGCACTAGCGCCACGAGTCAAATGTAACGTCATTGTTCGAGAAACGTAGATACTGTATCGAGCTCATCGGCGTATCGGGACATCCCGAGTTTATTTGAATGTAAGTATTGTTTGATATGCTCTATCCTTCGGAATTGTTCAAAATCAATTTGTATGAAACCTCAGTAGCCAAAGCTACATCTGTAAATGTAAGAAGAATCCCATATCAGTCTATTAAACAATGTAGAAACGACCACAACAGCAATAGTTTAACATGCAAATTTAAGACGATACCGTATTTTTCGAATGATGAATTTGGGAAAAAACCTCGTCTTATAAACGTGTAAATACGGTACACGATGGTGTAGCATTGGTTATGTCTTTATTTTCTGCGCTAAATCCTTTGTTCTTTCATCTTCTGTCTATAAATCTATCAATGTCATTTTTCTCTATTCATACTGCCCTCTAACATTTGAAAAATAGTATTAGCAATTTGATTTTTGTTGTGTGAATCATTTGTCATTCAGTAACATTATCAATAGTTCCAGTACGTTGTTTTTTGAACCAACAGTCGTGTGGTCACATAAAGATTATCTGATCTTTCTACCATTTGTATCATAACAAGCACAGGCATTTGTTTTCATTTCTGTAGGTACATACGCATTTTATATGAGCACTTGAAATGTTGCATGTTGCACTTACCAGTTAGCTATGTAAAGAATTTTTCGTTCACCATTATTTCTTGGTTTTATTTGTCTTTGTATGTGCTGTAGTACATTGGCAGGATGACGTTTTTTCATAATTGAAGACTCTGTCACCAGTGGAACTTCTTTTTGCGCTAGCTGAAATGTTATTCCAGAAAGACGAACTTCAAAAAAACTACATCCACTTCCTCTTCTTCAGAGATGTAGCCTATATATTGTGTTTCGTATTTACAATTTGAAACTCTTCAATTACAGTCCATTTACAGACTCTTCATGGGGAATGCTAGTCTTTACAATCCCATCAATACTCTTTCAATTCTAGCTAACGAATGACTGTTTATAAGACGCCCGAGAGTAAAAACTATTAAATATAACTGGTTCTTCTCGCATTGTATACTGCACAGAGTCACATAAACACAAGGACAAGGGTTAAAAATTTTACGACTGTGTGCCTAAGCCTTATATACCTGGTTTTCCTGTGATTGACGTTCTCCTGTTTTCCTCACTGCCAATTCAGTAACGTTACTTAATTGTTGCATGTTGGGGAAACACACAATAATATCCAAGTTTATCTGACAAGATTCAAATATATACTGCTAAACAAATGCTTTAAATTTTGGGCTGCGCTCCTCACAACTAATATTTCAAATGACTGATATAATCGTTCATCTGCACTTCAGCCATGTAGTCAGCTGAAGCATAGCACAGTCTGTTGTTGACACGTTAACCCTTAACTCACGAGGTGTGGTCTCTCCAACTGCGAGAAAATGTTGAAACTCGTTCTCCAAGGCCAGTTTTGGTGCAATGCTTCTATACTCCTCCTATCCTCCTTAAATTGCCAAGCCTACGATGTTTTGTTGGTTGCGTTATCGCCTTGTGTATTTATTGTTGACACGTGTTATTGTTAGGTGTTGGAGTCTCCTAGAACGCGCCTCATGAACTACGTACTTTTTTCTTCAGAACGGTACCATATAGCTCAAAATGCGTTCACACGAATTTGTCAGTTTTAACTTTCCTGTGTGTGTGTGTGTGTGTGTGTGTGTGTGTGTGTATTTGTGTGTGTGTGTGTGTGTGTGTGTGTGTATGTGTGTGTGTGTGTGTGTGTCCAACTTTTAATGTACACACAAATAATTCTTTCAGTACATGTTACTTGTCCTGTAACCATCCTGATGTGCTTGATCATTATTTGCGTGACAGGACACAAGTTTTTGGCATTATTATTCCCAAATAAATCACCATTATTGAACCATAACACTGACACAAATGACACACTTCCATGGCAAGAATTTTAATTACTTTTAAAAAACAACAATAAACTGTCTTCTACAGCCACAGCATCAACACTGCAGGATATACATGCCACTGCAGCGAAGCCACCATTCCCTTACAATCGTCCTCTGTGCTCTCCAGAGCAGTGACTATTGATAGCCATACGGTGTGATACTACAATATGCTTACATGCTGACTTCATTTATCATGACATCATAACTTGTTCACTTTTGTCATAATCTTCTGGCCCACAGCGCATTTCAGAGCTGGGACGACAATGGCACAGAATAGCAGACAAAGTAGCAGGAGACACTACATACAGAATGACTGCCCTTGTTATCCCTCTTGCATGTATTCTGCGTCCATACAAATTCAGCCACATATACAAAAGAAACTAACCGCTTCAGTAATGAGAAAACACTTGCCAAGGTTGTAGCCATCACTTATTGATTAGAGAAAGACATGGGGAAACATCACTTTCCCAAAGTGATACGTTAAACCACATATTCTCCCACTGAGACGAATGTTGTCATTAACACTTTATCGCTTAACTAAACAAGATGTATTCTTAACTCTTAACAACTTGTTTTTTCTTACAACTGTGAATAGCGACAACATCCCCTTCTCGTATGATACTCACTTTCTGTTTCATGAATGTACCCGTCATTTTATTAACTTTAGTAGTATTCAAGATGATTTTATATTATTACATTCTGTTAAAGTTTTGAATGGTTCCAGTATTGTACTATACATCAATCCTCAGATGACTAAATCACAGAAGTGTCTTTCTCCAATACACGATCTTTCAATACAACTCGTAATTTATAAGGTAAGTTGTAGTCAAAACCATGTTGTGAGGATAAACAAGTGTTTACATTATCATTATTCCTCAATGGATGTGGACTAGCCACCAAGAAAGAATGGTAATTCAGTTGCCCTTTATTTTAACTAACAACTCAGCCATTTCTAATAATAAAGATTCGCCATTATATTGCGCTCCTTAAGTATTCAGTACTTATGAATTTTACTTTTGTTATCCATGTAACATCATATTTTCTTCATCAGCAAGTTACAGGTCTGTGTGCTACCCCTAGTATACGTTATATGAAAATATAAAGGAACAGAACTAACAACTTTTGTTTGAGTATCATCTGAGCTTGTAATAAAACTATGGCCTGTACGCCATACCTCTTACTCACTCTGTATTATCTTTGAGAAAGGCAGGTGACAAGGTAGATTTGCTACTCCATCTAAGTTAAGCTGAGCTCACTACCCAGCCATGTTGCCTGAAATAGTCCAAAAAAGAATACTAATTCCCTTGGTATAAATGGTTAATAAATAAGTATTCCAGTTTTTATTCAAAAAGCTTACAGTATGGTAAAAAACCATGTGAAAGTGTACTTGCATACTATGCCCTCACGATGGATTCTGGAAAACCAGGTTTCCTCTTGTTATTAAACTCTGTCTTCCCTAGACCATCTCTAGGATACACTAAAGGACAGAAAGGAGGGAATGTAATACCTTATTTTGTTACAGCCCTGTCATTAAACAAGAGGAGTCACATATTCACTGAACTAGCAACTTTTCCTTACCTTGAGTACTATAATTATTTACTCATTATTCATTCATTTAAAATGATATATAAAATAGACAACAAACTTGAGATGGATTCATCTACTTTGCAGCTTTGGAGTAAGTCTCAAAATCAATGATATCCTCCCTCTGTAGGCATTGGCAAATACATCTTATTATGGAGACACAGGCTTCTTAAACCACCATTTACTATTTACAGCGACAGTGCCCTTGTATATATCCTCTTACTCCAATGTTTGGTATGGGTCATCCTGCCTTGCGTACATCCAGAATAATAATTACACAAATTTATATCTACTTGGGTACAGTGTCCTTTTTAACATTACAAACTTCCAATTCTCGTATAGTTACAATACATTACGAATGACTCACTCCTCAAGGCTGTAGACTCAGTCCCTGATTGCTGAGCTCACTCATCAGATATGTTGTGTGAACTCCTCAGTATGTGAGACTTTTTTCCCATTATGATGTTGTTTTGCTGCATATATCCATATTTATATTACATCTGTGTCTAGGCTAGATGTTAGCTCCCCAATTTCCATATAGATACATTTTCTTTTCTATTCCTTCACCCATTCAGAGTGATGTCGCTAACATTCAACATCATCAGAAAACATTTGCTTTTAGTAATGTGCTCTTTTTCCACAATTCATAGCTTAAATGTTTGTCATAGTTAATGTATATATAAACTTTACATGCTTCTCCTCCATACAAAAAGAAATTTTTGCGTTTCTATCGTCACTGAAATTGTCGAATTATCGGTAAAATAGAAAATCTTAATGTGCAGTTAACTTGGTATTAGTATTGATAACATACTTTTTCTGTTCTCATCCTTTGTTAATGTAGCATGACTATAAACAGCAACTATGTTAATTATATTAGTTATGGTATTTATTATTTTTCGCAAAAAATGCATAATTCTGCTTCTAAGCTTGGTAGTGGGTGGCATTTTACTTATATGCCATGCCTGAAGCGTTTACCATGGAGAGAGACGAAAGTTGGTTAACTTACCATTACACCACACCTTCACTTTAAAGAGGATAGAGTCTTTTGCAGTCCCTTGTAAAATGATAGCAACATACAGAACAAGTTCTATAGAGATAAGAAATGTCATTTATTAACTACAACACCTTAAACAATCGTCAAATGAATCAAGTAAGGTTTAAAACGCACATCTGCTTTTGAGCATCGTATCACCACCGTTTAATCAAAAATTTATGTGTTATCCATTATTAATATATGGTATTTAAGCTCGTCACGAATGGCTTCACCAATTCATTCTTTTTATCCCTTCAGGACACTGTTACTGCTGAACAGGTATTTGTCCACTATTAGTTTCACTAATTCCAGAAAATGCCTGTGTACGAGGGCATGCATCACCACTTCATCATCAGAATATCTTAGATAGGATAGTTGAAGGAAAACTCATTTATAGAAAACAGGATAGGAGGAGGAAAAGAACTACTATATAGAAGATTGGAGTATAATTTAATATAGTAGCTAACTCAGAGCCTAGTGGCAGGTACCACACTTAGCCCTTAAAGAACATACTAGCTTGCTAAAATGTTGAATCAAAACTCCTTCAGCCAACTAAATTTCCAGTTGTTATTTTGTTTGAGCAACCAGTTTGTGCACTACATTACACCATCTTCAGGACCCTTATCTGACACATAGGTAGAATCACAACTCTGGCCTAGTCAAAGTAGGGAGCAGCATTCAGTGACTGGTACATGTAAATTTTTAGTACAGTGATCCCTTTGATCGTCATTTGCCAACTGGACCAGAGTTGTGATTCTTCCATCACATCGTACAGGGGACTTGAAGATGGCATAATGTAGCACTGAAACTGGTTGCTCAAATAAAATAACAACTGGAAATTTAGATGGGTGAAAGCGTTTTGATTCGACAGTTTATACTGAACAGCTGATGCTCCATAATCATCTGGACTTACAGATGTTCTGTTGAGGTTAATGGCACTTAACTATCATTCTTCAGTGCCAGTGGCGTCGAAAGTGTACCCCCAGGATGCACTTCGGGTTACATCAGTTGACCCACACATCTCAATGCAGAAGGTCATCACACACATCTTCACAGATGCCTTTTCATCTTCTTTTAACATCACTTAAATGTTGAAAAGTTTTGTTTAACTTAATATAAAGTTCAAACAAAATTGTTTATTTAAACTATTCATAAGTAGTTACTGTACTGCCTATTAAACTTAATTAAGAATTTATGCTTAATTTTATGAATGTATCAGTGCAAAATTGTATGCATATACTAGCCACTCCAGAAAGCTAAACACCCAACTAAGATACATTTATGAGTACTCATTCTTAAAATTGTGACTAAATCCTGCTGTATATGTATCCTTTCATTTCAGTTGAAACTGGGTGTTCAGATTTAGTAGCCTTTCCCCTCTCAATTGATTAAGGGGACATTATATGTCATATGCTGCCAACATTAAATTATCGAATTTTGTTACCCATTACTTTGGAAACTTTTTAAGACATAAACTTATAATTTTCCACAAATATTGAATGCATCTTTCTAGATACACTGAACTAGAATTTCAATTGCTCAATTTTTTGACAGAATTTTGTAAATAAATGAACATAAAAACAGAGCAACTCAGGATATTTTAATTATTCTAGGTCCATATGTGTGGAATCTCACACTTGGTGTGCTGTGAAAATTTCATGTCTCTACCATCAGAACATTTTTGAAAATGGCTCATTTATTGCAAAAAATGTAGTTCAGAGATACTGAGGTTTAAAACTTTTTATTACAAATTCTTATACAGACTTACATTTCTGCATCTTTTATGCACTAGAATTGCCCTGGCCCATAGTCTGTGTCTTCTTCAGTGTCACAACAGCCCAGTGCTATCCTCATTTCCTTCTTGCTTCTTTTGTCATCACATACACAAAGCTCATCCAGTTCCCTCAGTCCTTTAGCTATGTTCTGTCCAAATCTTACCCCTAACTTCTACAGAACCTTAAGTCTTTTATAGGTGCCACCATTAAAAGTTATTACCAACATCAGACACTGCTTACTTTAGAGTCATAAGGCCAACAAGTACATTTTTAGGCACACAGCACAACACATCATTATTGAAGGACTCATTCACATTCTGGGTATTCCCATTCTTTAGTAGCTCAGTATTTGCCAAATCTCTGTAAATAGGTTTGATTGCCTCCATTACTGCCAAAGGAAGAGAATGTTTATGTGCAAATTCATGCAGGGTGCCAGAAAATTAAGCTTGCCTATGTTTACACCAAGTGGCACAGGCTGACACAAAGGATAACATTACCTTTCATCGGTTGATATTCGATGAAAGAAAGTTCTACAGACAGCTGTTTTCATTTTCTCCAAATTGTCACAGTTATCTCTATTGGCCGTCGCATAATATTCCTGTAATTCATCAATTACTTTGTCCGTTAGTTATCCAGAACATTTTATTGTCTTGCCATCAGTGAGTTTTGTGTTACCCAGCTTGGTTTTTAGGTTTATTCCTAATGCCAACTTCTGAGACGCAGCAGTAGCCACAAAACAAAGCAATTCACAGCCTTCTAGACTGTGTAGTTCCCCAGATATGCCTGCTCAGTTGTGAAAGTATATGTGTAGCCACGAAATTAGACAGTCACAGGTCAACATTCAAAATATTGTTTGAGGGTCTCACAATTGTCTGATTTTAATGTATTATATGCCAAAATGTTCAGGAAAGTCCAAAGTACATTATGGAATAGAAAACAGAAAATATCAAATTTCTGTAAATTTCACATACAATGTCCCCTGCAATACCTCAAAAAGGAAGGGTATTGGAAGCTACATTGTTTTCAGCTAATATTAGTAAAGTATCATATGTAGCACACAAATCAACATCACAAGTTAAGAAAGATAAAAATCTAAACAATGCTTTCGCAACTGTTGACCAAATGCCATTAAATATTTATCCCACCAATTGTAATTTTGTATTAAAATCGGATAATCATTTCCAAATAGATTTTTTCGATACAACATCTGGCAAAGCAGGTATATTAACAGCTAATACAACCTCTGATTGAAGTTTTAAGTCAGATTTTATTTCTTGATCTGACTCCAAAGAATATTTGAACACATCAAAATAAAACTATAGTCTAACATTAGTTATAGAGAATTTCACACTTTATGAGTCCAGTGTCCTACAACCAGAATGACAGGGTTATTTGCTGCAAACAAGTCTTCCATGTCACAAGATTCGCTCAGGTTACTGCAGACCAACGAGTGTTCAGAGTCCTGCCTCACTCCACATTCACAACATTCATTATCATTGATACTCCACATCTTCAAATTAGACTTGCACCTTGTTACCTCTGTTCTCAACCTTTTAAGGGGTTTCCAGGTCCTGTAGTGGAGATGGCAGCCTCATGGTTGCTTCTCTTTTCCTGTATATAATCCTGCAGGAAACTTTGTTCTTCACAGCTCAGTTTGGCGGGCTTCTTTTGAACTTGGAATTGGTGGAGTTGTAAGTACGAAATTCTTCTGGATTTCATTCACGACGAGTAGGCATTAGTTCTGAACAACAGTTGGCTTGGATCTCTTTATCGCTTCTTCTTTTCATTCTCTGCTGCTACCTCTCTTCTTACATCTGGTGGTGCTACTCCCATGAGTGAAAATATCTTGTTCACTGGAGTTGGTGTCAGGCACCCTGCGACTGTGCATCTTGTCTCATGAAGAGCCATATCAACTTGGTGTAGAGTTCTAAAGACTGTTGTAGGGAACTCCGCAGCAGGAAGACACAGAGCAAGGACAGACGTGCAGGGGATGTTGGGCTGCACTCCCGATGTAGTGTTTGTCAGTTTGTGCAAGAATATGTCATTAATGCAAAGTCAGATTGTACAGATACGCCGACATGTTACTCCCCTGGTATTTTTACCATAGTAGATTCGAATTTCGATATGTTAACAATTACCTCTAAGTGGTCTTTACGAGACTTGATGAAACACTGATTATCCAAAACATTAAGACCACCTGCTTAATAGCTTGTTTGCTCATCTTCCCAACGAAATACATCACTGGTTCTGCATATCAGGGATCCGATAGTTTGTTGGTAGGTTTGTCAGGTATGTGGCATTTGATGTCTGTGCACAGGTCATGTAATTCAGGTAAATAACGAGTTGCTAATTTGTGTACACTGTGATGGCGCCCAATAGCGACCCATATGGATTCTGTAGGATTTACGTCATGCGAATTTGGTCAGTGAGACATCAACGTGAGTTCACAATAACGCTCCTCCAACCACTGCAGCACAGTTCTGTATCCGACACACGGACAATTAGTCTGCTGAAAGATGACATCGCCGTCGGGGAAAACATCAAGCATGAAGGGATTGAGGTGGTTGGCAGCTGTTAGCGAACCTTCGATTACTACACAGGTCCTATGCACGCGCAGGATAATGTTTCCCATAGCATAATGCTGCTCTCAGCAGCCTGTACGCATGGCCCTGCACGTTTTGAGCCGCCATTCGATGACGGCGTTTATGGAGATGACCATTGACCTAGTATAACAAATATATGATTCACTTAAAGAGCCGATACGTTTCCATTGATCGATGGTCGACTCCTAATGTTTCCATGCCCACTGCAATCATAATTGATGATGACTTTGGGTTAACATGTGAATATGTATATGTGGTCCGCTGCAGAGGTTCATGTTCAACAATTTACGATAAACAGTGTGCTCCAAAGCACTTGTGCATGCAGCAGCATTTTGCTTTACTGGCATCGACAGAGATGCCACAGATCACTATCTACCCTACTTTACAGAGCAGACAAGCATCCGAACGCCACATTCTGTGAAGAGTAGTGGACGTCCAACCATTTAGCACCTAGTGGTTGTTTCACTGTCGTTCTGCCTCTTTCTGTAGATGCTCACAACAGGAGCATGTGAACATTCGACCAGCTTCATCGCTTTCGAGATACTCGCTCACAGGCCCTGCATAATAATAATCTGCCCTTTGTCAAGGTCGCTTATCTCAGTGGATTTCGCTGTTTCCCATATTTTTGCTAGGTTGGTGACCCACCTGTGTCTGCTCTGTTTACATACTTTTCTTAAAGCGTCACGTGCCTACATCGTCACCAAGCTACATCCAACGTCGTGATGAGCAGTGGCCATAATGTTTTGACCGAGCGAAGTGGCGCAGTGGTTATCACACTGGACTCGCATTCGGGAGCACGACGGTTCAATCCCGCGTCCGGCAATCCTGATTTAGGTTTTCCATGATTTCCCTAAATTGATCCAGGCAAATGCTGGGATGGTTCCTTTGAAAGGGCACGGCCGACTTCCTTCCCCATTCTTCCCTAATCCGATGGGACCGATGACCTCGCAGTTTGGTCTCTTCTCCCGAACAACCCCCCCCCCTCATCTCCAACCCCCTAATGTTTTGGCTCTTCGGTGTATGTTTCTAGAGTTAAGTAGACCTTAGTACCCACGGCTTTTATTCTAGTGATTGGTTCATACCTACGGGTTTTGATAGTGTTAGTTAACTCTGTCTGTAGACCAGCAGACTTCACATCTATTTTTGTACTTAAATCAGCAAACTTTGTTTCTTACTTCATATTTAAGTTTCCCTCAGACATTTAAACGATTTCTATATAACCACATCAATACCTCTTGCGACTACTGGCAAACTACAACAACATGAATACATTTATACTTAAATGTAGGCAACTACTAACACTACCAGTACGTAGACACCTTCTGCAAACAAAACTCGTTTTTTGGAATAACTCCTCATTAGTTATGTGATCTACCCATCTAATCTTCAGCATTCTTCTGTAACACCACATTCCAAAATCTTCTATTCTCTTCTTGTCTAAACTATTTATCATCCACGTTTCACTTCCATACATGACTACACTCCATACAAATACTTTCAGAAACGACTTCCTGACACTTAAATCTATACTCGATATTTTCAGAAACGATTTCCTGACACTTAAATCTATACTCGATGTTAACAAATTCCTCTTCTTCAGAAACACATTCCTTGCGATTACCAGTCTACATTTTATATTCTCTCTACTTCGACCATCATGAGTTATTTTGCTCCCCAAATGGCAAAACTCATCTACTACTTTAAGCGTCTCATTTCCTAATCTAATTCCCGCAGCACCACCCGAATTAATTCGACTATATTCCATTATCCTTGTCTTGCTTTTGTTGATGTTCATCTTATATCCTCCTTTCAAGACACTGTCCATTCCGTTCAGCTGCTCTTCCAGGTCCTTTGCTGTCTGTGACAGAATTACAATGTCATCAGCGAAGCTCAAAGTTTTTACTTCTTCTCCATGAATTTTAATTCCTACTCCGAATTTTTCTTTTGTTTCCTTTACTGCTTGATCAATATACAGATTGAATAACATAGAAAAAAATTCTTTTGGTAGTCCGCGCAACCACTCATGCACCACATGGCGTACCCCTTTATCAGAACGGAACTTCTTTCCTCCCATTGCGTCTTTGAGTGGCCCAAACATATGAAATTCACTTGGGGCAAGTTCTGGTGAGTATGGTGGATGAGAAAGACACTCAAAATGCAGGTCTGTGATTGTTGCAATTGTTGTACAGGCAGTGTGGGGCCTTGCATTTTCATGTTGGAAAAGGACACCTGCTGACAGCAATCCATGTCGCTTTGATTTGATTACAGGCCGCAGATGATTTTTTAGGAGATCTGAGTATGATGCACTGGTGACAGTGGTCCCTCTAGGCATGTAATGCTCCAAAATGACGCTTTTTTCGTCCCAAAAGAGAGTCAGAATAACGGTCCCTGCTGATGGTTCTGTTCGAAACTTCCTTGGTTTTGGTGATGAGGAATGGCGCCATTCCTTGCTCGCTCTCTTCATTTCCGTTTGGTGGAAGTGAACCCAGGATTTTGTCCCCAGTAACGATTCTTGCAAGGAAGCGATCGCCTTCTCGTTCAAAGCGCCGAAGAAGTTCTTCACAAGCATCAATACAGGCGCAAAATTTCGATTTGTTATTAGAAATTTAAGGTTTTCATTTGACTCACCCTCGTACTAATTCAACATTTAACATCTTTTTCATTTGTTGTACCAAAAATGAAAGTTTTCCTGCATTTAGAAGTTTCTGTTTTAAACTGCAATCCTTCATCATATTGTAGTAGTGAAATGGTGGGACATGACCTAGTTACTCTGCTGTTTTCTTAGTGTTACTGAATGCCGGTAAAATTAAATATGCAGTGAATAACATTGAGAATAACAAATTACCTTGTTTAACAAATAGTTCAAATGGCTCTGAGCACTATGTGACTTAACTTCTGAGGTCATCAGTCGCCTAGAACTTAGAACTAATTAAACCTAACTAACCTAAGGACATCACACATATCCATGCCCGAGGCAGGATTCGAACCTGCGACCATAGCGGTCTTTTGGTTCCAGACTGTAGCGCCCAGAATCGCACGGCCACTCCGGCCAGCCCCATGTTCAAAGAACAGTTTGTTTTGTGAATACAATTGATGTTCAGTTATTAGTTTTATATAGGAATTTTTAAATTTGACTGAAATAAATATGAAAAAATAACCTGATCAGTTTCATACACTGTGCTATGATTCCTCATGCAAGCCTAATACTATGCCTGAGTTGTGCATAGTAAAATGTTGGTAAAGTGCTGTTGCCTAATGTTTGAGGACATACAGGGTGGCTAAAATAAAACTACACTGGAAAATGTTGGGTCACCCAAAGAGCCCAGTTCCATCCATTTGCTTTGACCTGTGACATAATTGTGTTGTGTTGTGAGATGTCATTAAGATGTGGTGTTTTTGACATGGATTGTTTTTGCAGACGGTACATTGGAGTAAGCAGTGACGTACTTTAGGATAGGATGCTTTTGCTTCAAATTGTTTGTGGGACTTTATATTCCATGCTACTAAACTTTTTAAGCTTGTTTTTGTTGCCTTGACAGTGAGCTATTTTAATGCCATTAGCTATTGGCTACGGACTCGTTTCCCATACTGAAATTGATAGTTCATTGTGTTGTCCATGATTTGGAAGGTAATTTATGTGTGTTGTGTTTGGGACTATGTATGTATCTTACAATGTAAGATATTAGTCGTTCGCTGATTGCTGCTGTGGGTGACAATATGGTGTCTACCAGTAAATTTCTGCCATGACATGTCCTTTTGGCAGAATGTGTGAAGTCTCAGCAGTGTGTAGATTTTATGAAATTGAACAAAATTTCTGCTTATTAAACCATGGATCAGTGTATGGTATGATGTTTTCTGTGGGTTTTGTAATGGCTATTTATGTTTTTTGGTGTGTGTGTGTGCGCACATGTGTGTGTGTGTGTGTGTGTGTGTGTGTGTGTGTGCACCAGCCTAAATTTATGAGCTGACTTACGGTAGCAAATGCGTTTTTATGTATGTTTGGTCTTTATTGTTATAAGTTCAAAAATGGCTCTGAGCACTATGGGAATTAAAATCTGAGGTCATCAGTCCCCTAGACCTTAGAACTACTTAAACCTAACTAACCCAAGGACATCACACACACCCATGCCCGAGGCAGGATTCGGACCTGAGACCACAGCAGTTGCTTGGTTCCGGACTGTAGCGCCTAGAACCGCTCGGCCACCGCGGCCGGCTATTGTTATAAGTGTTGCCTCTTTCTTTACGTTCATAATTTTCTTTGAGATAGGGTATCGCTATTTATGTTGGAGTAGTTTCTTTATGTGGTTTATGTTGGTAATCATTCATGTTTAGTAGCTTATAGTGGTAGGTATCGTGGAATTTGTCATAGTTTTTTTAATCTTGTTAGGTTTCCATAATAGCTCCATTAATTGTGAGTTCTTGGTATTGCTGTCGTCGTTTGAGCTATGTAGATCAAATGAAACATTAGATTTCAGTTGTTTGTTTCCTTTTTTGTACTTTTTGTTTGGTTTACTCTCGGTATTTCGTATTAATTTTCGGTTTTGCTTGTTCTGGAATGGTAATGTTATTTTTATTGTTGTGTATTTAGCTACCCCCCACCTTAAGCTGTCTACTTTCTGTGGTTGCCTGTTAGTTTCATCTTACAGCTGGAGTGAATTATTTCACATCATTTATATCGTTGTTCACAAGTGAATTTAACGTCATTTTGGTCGCCATATTGTATTTGCTGAAAATTGGAGTGTACACCATCTTGGTGATGTCATGGGCCAAAACAGATGTGTCGAATCAGAATTGTTGGTATTGCCCAAATGTTTGAGGCTGAAACAGAACACATTGTCTTCCTTAGTGAAATGAACTGTATGTCAAAGTATATGCTGGAAATGTCTACATTTCATGCCAAATGCCTGCCTCAGGACATTTTTAGTTTGGTCACCCTGTAGTAATTAGGTGTTGTTGCCACCTCAGTTTTGCCCCACCTGTTTTACTTCTGTTCCATGCTATGTTATACTATAGCAAACTAAATGTACAAAGACTTGTGTATTGGAATAAAATCATAATTTGTGACAAAGCGTTTTTTTGTTTTGTTTTGTTATGAAAGTAATAGTCATGGCAGCAACACTGACAACAATAGACAAAATTAAATATGCTAATCCAGTCTCATATGTTCTTAGTATATGTGCATTATTACATAGTGTTGTTTTGCTAGTTTACACACCAGTATAGTGCCAGTGGCACATAATAAACGCTCAAACACATAGATACTACCTGAATCCCTTACAGATTTAAAGCAAAAACACAAATACAGTTAAGTTTAGTGAAAGATATAATTTCTATATACTTGAATTGAAATTATTGTTCCTGTGATCCTTGATGAACTACAGTAAGCTGCATAACTTGCAACAAAGATTTGCAGGGTGTACATAAAGTCTGGGAACACTTTCAGTTATTTATTGCACAAGAACTAAACATTGTACAGATGTCATACGTACTGCATTTTGAAGAGAAATTCTGAACGTTTTTTTACAAACATTCGATATGCGAATTATGAGTGACCCGGCAGATGTCAATACGGTAATCGAATTATTGCCATACCCGTCCCAGCATGACATCGTCGACTGTAGCAGTCGCTTCCCGTATTCTCTCCCAGAGCTCTGCTACATCATGTAGTAGAGGCAGTACATATACCAGATCTTTAATGTGTCCCCACAGAAAAAGGTCACATGGAGTGAGATCTAGTGATTGGGGAGGCCATTTCATGAAACAGCTGTTCCCTTCTGTAGGTCGGCCGATCGATCGAAGCGGCAGCTCCGTGTTCAGGTACTTACGAACTTCACGATGAAAATGGGATGGAGCCCCATCCTGCTGAAAATGAACGGAGAGTCCGATTGCATTTGAGGCATCAGCCATTGCTCCAACATATCCAAGTAGGAATATCCAGTAGGAATCTCATACGCACTACACATTCACTTCACTCACACTGGGATGTCCACTTCTCTTTGCCGGGCACAAGCAACCCATGGTAACTACTTTCTTGTGCCAGTGGTAAATGGCCTCCCTTGTTGGGGGTTTCTTACCGTTCTTGGTTTTAATCATCCGCTGAACTGCTGCAGCATGCTTGTTTTTGTCGAACTCCAACACAGAAAGCTCGCTCCACACCTGAACTCGCCACGTTTGCGACTAGCGCTGACTATCGGCAAATTACCAAACTATGCTGTGGCGGTATACATGAAAAAAACTTTCATGGTTTCTCTTCAAAATGACATGTGTCTGATATCTGAGCAATGTTTGGTTCTTGTGCAATAAATATTTGAAAATGTTCCTGGACTTTATGTACATCCTGTATTGTGATAACTGTTGAGCCATTTACTGTCCCCCAGGATTTGTCCTGACAGAATCACATAAACATTGAAACATTTTTATAGGTAATAGTATTTTAGTGCTATGTTTCTAGTTTTATTAATGGTTGACACGTCAAATGTAAAATAGCAGAAGATGTGACATACTGAAGAATATTAGATGACGTGATGGATTCTATCCATTCTGAGGAGGTAGAGAGACTGCACCTTCTTACTTGGAAGGATCTTCATAGTATGAATAGAAAATTTGGAATTGATACTAGTACTAGTGATGAAACAAGTGTGAACATTATTTTAGAAAACATGAGACTGCATTCTAATGCACAAAAGATGTGGACAATTTATCAAATTAAGATGTAATGATAATGTTGGCGATGGTTTTGCAAAGCAAATTGATGTGCACAAATTATTAGTAACAACATTGTTAGTTATCAGCAGAGTTTGGGAATGGTATCCTAGTAGCATTTTGCACTTCAAACAAAAGAAAATATGGCTCTAATGGCACAATTTTTATTTCTGAAAAAGAGAAAGCAGGGGTAATAAAACCAACTGTCTTTTTTTCGGATTACACAAACACTTTTAGATGCACATGGGCATGTATAGTGGGCCTGGCAGAAAATAATTTTCTGTGCACATAGCATGTTGACTTCAGCTGGAGGAACAATTTAAGGAGAGTGTGTACCGGCTCAAATAAGCAAACCCAGATGCAAATAGTCATGCATACAGTGCTAGAAGAACAAGATGTAGAAAAATTTGGTGAGCTGCTAGAGTTGTTCGAGAGAGAACAACAAGAGGATGAATACATAAGAGGATTTGGAAAACATTTCTCAAATCATTATGGGGTCAGGCCGCAACACTGTGCTTATGGTTATTCTGTCAATTTAAGCATTGAGACAAAGACGCACCTGGAAGGCATGCATCGAGTACTGAAGTGTTGTTATCTTGCTGACAAGACTAATAATAGACTGTTAAAGTTGCTGGTGATACGTCTGAAGTTAACAAGTGACAATTTTTTTGAAAGGATTGTGAAACTAATCAAGGGTGGTCATTCTAAT
Organism: Schistocerca piceifrons; assembly: GCF_021461385.2. Lineage (NCBI taxonomy): Eukaryota > Metazoa > Arthropoda > Insecta > Orthoptera > Acrididae > Schistocerca > Schistocerca piceifrons. The sequence continues at coordinate 354,423,825 of NC_060149.1, read as the reverse complement.
ATAATACAACAAATTCAAGAACGCCATACTGAACCGAAAACATTGACAAATACCAGGTTATGCCCAACAATGATGGCAAACAATTTTATGTGAAATCCCATTCGGTAACTAGAATCATGTACACTGTCCCTGTACAAACCCTGGAATGGGTTTTCGTGTTTCACTTGTGACATATGCATTCACAGTTTCTCCTTCTGTCATCTGTACAATTTAATCAACTTGAATATATGTAACCATATTTGTGTCACAACGATGATATATGCATTACATTCCACTAAAATGACCAAGCAGATGGAAACCACTTTCATGGAAGAGGCATCTGCCATTTTCTCCTCGAAGAAAAGAAATTGCAAGAAGGAGACTGCTTCTCAGGGCACACAGTTAAAAGCTAAATTGAAAGTCCTACTAAGTCATCTAGAGTCATTGGATATGGAAAGACTAAGTATAGTGGAAAAAGAAGTTGACTGTTTGCTATCACTCATTAACTCTGCCTTCAATGGGGAAGGCCCATGTTGTGGCAGGAACGAAAAGGTGTAAGTACAACCAATACCTGATAAGCATAATATCCATTCAAAGAGCATTTTTGGAAAACCAACTTTTACCAAGATGTCGAATGTTGCAGGTGCACTGAAGCAATATGAAAGCGAAGTGTTGACTATGCATGTTGGTTTTGATAACACGTACTGTAAGAATGAACTTGATCTTTCGTGTGTTCCGTGGTTTACAGACCTACTGCAGAAACTCGCCATGTAAAAAGCGAGTAACACATCAAGTTTAGTATCTATATGGTGATGCGAAAATTCAAGTGTTGTTAACAAAGAAATTAATTCAGTGTGTATCTGTTTCTTTTGATTCTTTTATCTTATTGCATGTAGTTAACAAAATTTAATTGAAATATTCAGTTGATAATTTCAACATGAACTGGGCTATGTGTGCAGTCGTTTCTAACGGCTTTAGTGCCTTTCGTGGGCAAAGTACACTGTGTTATCAAAAGTATCCAGACACCACCAAAAACATAATTTTTTCATATTAGGTGCAATGTGCTGCCACCTACTGCCAGGTACTCCACATCAGTCATCAGTCATTAGACATCGTGTGAGAGCAGAATGGGGTGCTCTGCGAAACTCACGGACTTCAAACTTGGTCAGATGAATGGGTGTCACTTGAGTCATACAAGTTATCACAATACAGGGTGTACATAAAGTCCATGAACATTTTCAAATATTTATTGCACAAGAACCAAACATTGTTCAGATATCAGACACATGTCATTTTGAAGAGAAACCATGAAAGTTTTTTTCATGTATACCGCCACAGCATAGTTTGGTAATTTGCTGATAGTCAGCGGTGATCGTGGAGGCCATTTCATGAAACAGCTGTTCCTTTCTGTAGCACGGCCGATCGATCGATGCGGCAGCTCCGTATTCAAGTACTCACGAACTTCACGATGAAAATTGGATGGAGCCCCATCCTGCTGAAAGATGAACGGAGAGTCCGATTGCATTTGAGGCATCAGCCATTGCTGCAACATATCCAAGTAGGAATATCCAGTAGGAATCTCATACGAGACCATCACACAGGAATTCCAAACTGCATCAGGATCCACTGAAAATACTATGACAATTAGGCGGGAGGTAAGAAAACTTGGATTTCATGGGCGAGCGGCTGCTCATAAACCAGACTTCACGCCGATAAATGACAGACGTCGCCTCGCTTGGTGTAAGGAGCGATAACACTGGACGATTGAACAGTGGAGAAACGTTGTGTGGAGTGATGAATTGCGGTACACAATGTGGCGATCCGATGGCAGGGTATTGGAATGGCGAATGCCCGGTGAACGTCATCTGCCAGTGTGTGTAGTGCCAACAGTAAAATTCGGAGGTGGTGGTGTTATGGTGTCGTGGTTTTCATGGAGGGGGCTTGCATCCCTTGTTGTTTTGCGTGGCACTATCAGAGCAAGTCAAGACTAGAATTGATTAGTCGAAAGTTTGACGAGAAGACCACTGAACCTTTTAGGCATGTCTTGACTTCTACGTATTTTCTTTTTAATGGAGAATACTACGAACAAACGGAGGGGGTCGCCATGGGTAGCTCACTCTCACCGGTGGTAGCGAATTTGTACATGGAGAACTTCGAGGAGGAAGCCCTGTCGTCATCCGAATGTAAACCTACTTGCTTTTTCCGTTACGTGGACGACACGTTCGTCATCTGGCCACATGGTATGGATAAACTCGTTGACTTTCTTACACATCTAAACTCCATACACCCCAACATCAAATTCACTATGGAGACTGAAACGGAGGGTAAATTACCTTTCCTTGACGTCTTGGTCAAGAGAAGGGCTGACGGCATCCTAGGTCATGGGGTGTATCGGAAGGCAACGCACACTGATCTGTATTTGCACGCAGACAGCTGCCACCACCCTTCACAGAGGAATGGGGTACTTAAAACTCTAGTACATAGGTCGCGCACTATCTCTGACGCAGAGAGTCTACCCCAGGAATTGGAACATCTGAGAACTGTATTTCGAAAAAATGGGTAGTCAGAGTGGCAGATTCAACGTGCTCTCCGCCCACCCACTACAGCACAACCTGTGGAGATGGATGAAATCACGAGGGAGGAGGTAGGCACTGCGTTTATTCCATATACAGGCGCACTCTCGGGGAAAATTGCCCGCATTTTGAAGAAACACCGGGTCGGAACTGTGTTTTGCCCTCCGAATAAAACTCGTGCACTGGTGGGGAGCGCCAAAGATGACCTCGCTTTGAGGAAGGCCGGCGTGTACCAGATTCCGTGTCAATGTGGCAAGTCGTATATTGGTCAGACGATGCGTACCGTCGAGGATCGATGCCGTGAACACCAGAGGCACATTCGACTGATGTATCCGAGCAAGTCGGCGGTCGCTGATCATTGTTTGTCGGAAAATCACGCTATGGAGTACGAGCGCACGAGGATTCTGGTACAGGCGTCGAGATACTGGGACAGCGTTGTTAGAGAGGCCATCGAAATTCGCACCAATGACGACCTCATAAACCGTGACTGTGGCTATAATCTTAGCAAGGCTTGGGAACCAGCGATTGGGTTAATCAAGAGTAATTCGAGCAAACGTATAGTTGTGGCGACCACGGCGGACAGAGCCATCACACCGACGTCATCTCAGACGCCGTTGCAATCTGTTCCACCGCGCGACCGTGGCGTGGGGCGCGGACGGTGGAGGGAGCGCGCCGCGGGCGGTGAGTATTTAAATCTTCCGCCGCCGCGACCAAATCCAGTTCCCTCTGAGCAGGCATAGCGTACGGATCTCCGTGCCGGCACGTTCACAGGAGCTCAGACCGTCAGTTCACCTGATGATGGCGACATGTATGATCGCCGAAATATGGTGCCCGTTGGACACTGTAGACCGGCAGTACACCCGTGGATATTTTGATTAATTTAGATAATGTGTGAAATATTGTTTATTAAAACAATTCACGTGATACGAGGCAGTGTTCAGATTGTAGTTTATTCGTTAACTTAAAGAATTTGTCGGAAAAATTGACTGCTGAGTATGGATTTGTTTAAAAAACTTACAGGATACAAGGCGGTGTGTGGAATACAGTTTATTTAACGAATTTGTCATGAAATAGATTGCAGTATAGAATATTTAAACAATTGCAGTGATTTTTCATTCTCAGCACGCATGAAAATGCTTAGTAGGCTCAGTTTATATTTGCTGTCGGACTCAGAGACGTTAAAGGTCTTAGTTTTTATTTTCCTCACCTTTTGATTCACACTAGTGTCTAAGTGCACACAGAAAAAATTTGAACAATTACATATCTAAACGTTCATGGCATATTTCGAACCCCACGGTCACTTTCTGCAAATTGACAAATTACTAGAATCTCAGCGGCAAACTATTTTGTACAGGTCGAGAAATATACAGCAGTCATATTGCACTGACAGTTAAACCCTGCAAAAGAGGTCTACAGATCATGAATCGAATGAAGCACGGTATAGTAGCCACCGTTTGGGGACTCCTGTGTGTATGTCTGTCATCAGGGCACCGCCACGAAGGTCCAAACCGCCCAATGGTCCAATTAAAGATCACATTACTAAATATCGCCGACCATGGACCACATATCGGCCTCCTTAGATCTTGCAGCCCCCAAAGAAAGCATCAAGTGGCGGCATTCCATAGACCAGGAAATTCCAGACTCGCTTCCGGTCTCTGTCTTTCTCAAGAAGTCACATCCAGAAACATGCAGATGGAATTTTCCTTCTCTCCTCAGAATACAGTGTTCCTGTTGGCTAATACTGGAGAAAAATGGAGAGCTGATGCAATTTCGATATCAAAAGTAGAGTGAAGAAAGCCATTTGCACTACCCTATCAAATTAATTGTTTAACAATTTACAGAAGCCAAATAAATCGCTTAAAACACTACCTCCACCTTACGATGATCCTTCTTCGTAATAAAATATATTTTCAACGTTTGAGTATCACACGCAAACAATATGCAAATCAGGTAATGGAGTTTCCACCACAAATAGATCGTAGCAGTAAATATATCAGAGGTTTTGTACACGCCAGCATTTGAGAGCACAAACACCCTCCTCGACGACAACATTCCTCTAAATGTACCTGGTGAAAAAAAATCCTACCGATCACACTAACTGCCGGCCGGAGTGGTCGAGCGGTTAAAGGCGCTACAGTCTGGAACCGCACGACCGCTACGGTCGCAGGTTCGAATCCTGCCTCGGGCATGGATGTGTGTGATGTCCTTAGGTTAGTTAGGTTTAAGTAGTTCTAAGTTCTAGGGGACTTATGACCACGGCAGTTGAGTCCCACAGTGCTCAGAGCCATTTGAGCCATTTGATCACACTAACTACTGATCGTAAGGCGATCGCCATCGCCGTCTACAGGGTAGCCTCCGTCTGCACTGGCCATGAGAGTGGCCACACCCATGCAGGCTATGCCCACCTGTACTGAATGCTTGGCTGCACACAATACAAATATCGGAAGTAAAAATTTGATCAATCGGGAATGTGACATCGTGATTGGGTTCTTAAAAGTACTATAGAATTCTAAATTGGTTCTCTCCACTACATTCTGAAGGAGGGAGGAGGTTCTACTGTGTGATAGAATAGAGACAACAGCAAATACCACTGCAAGGCAGAGTCCACTGTGACTAATGAGAAGCACTAAACACGACACTCTTTAAACGACAGTCCAATCCACAGCAATAATTTGTCATCGCTAGATGTCAGAGATCGCCATCAATCCGGAATCTGATGTCGCGAATGAATTTCTCGAGCACTATATAATTCGTAAATTGGTTCTCTCCGCTACGTTTGGAAGAAGGAGGAGTAAAAAGATTCTACTGCGTGAATGGAGACAACAGCAAATACCACCGGAAGATAAAGTCCACTGCAATATATTGAGAAGCACTAAACACGACACACATAAACCACGAACCAATGCTTAGCACTAGTAGTAGTAGTTGTTGTCGTGGCTAGGCGACGGAGGTCACTATCAGCAGGGAATTTGACGTCGAGACTGGGTTTTTCAAGCACTATAGAATTTCTTAATTGGTTCACTCCGTTACATTCAGAATGAGGAACGTCTGCTGCATGATCGGATAGGGCCAATAGCAAATACCACTGCAAGATGGAGTCCACTGCAGTGTATTGAAAAGCACTAAATGCGACACGCTTAAGCCACAATCCAGTCCTTGGCAGTAGTTGACATGGCTAGATATCGGAGATAGCTGAAAACACTACTAGCACATCTTGCGTGCTCATGTCGCAAGGTCCACACGCAGCGCGCCCATCCCCTAGTGCACCACCAGTGCCGACGTTCAAAGGTCGGTGAAAATTACCGCCGCCCTCGCAGTTGTAGTCGTGGACCCGCGTATGCGAGAGTGGACCACACCCGTCTATGGTGTGCGTCTAGGGATGATTGGAGTGCTAGGAATACGGGTGTTATCAATACATTTACTGCAAACACCGATCATTTTGAGTATTCTGTCACGCAACACACACACGTCCGCTTCTGTCACACTCATCCACCACACTGGTCACTTCGTTATCCCTCGCTGCTGAGAGCAAGATGAGACAGGTCGGCACATTCTTCGTACACGTCACAGGCTGAGCTAATCTGTTGCTTCCGGTCGCTGAAGCCTTGTGACCGCCCTTGCACCCAGCCGTGGCTCACTGCGAAATAAGCAGCTGCAGCTGGGATGTATACAATAGTTCTAAACAATTCCAGCCCGGCATAGACCCTCCAGTTTCAAACATCTGCTTTACCCAATTCGAGGCAGCCATGTTGTTGGCCACACACCTTGGGTTTCTCAAGTTAAATTTAGATTTCTCCCTTTTGTATGAGTTATTTCTGAAGATATAAGAAAGCGGACCAAGCACGCGTTTTCACATCGCTAAAGTATTGTTACTTGCGAAAATCCTGTACAGGACTGTGCCATAGGCTATGTTCTGTGTAAGTATTCTCTCATCAGGTAGAAAAATATCCTTTCTTATCTGTCACGTCCAGCATCACAGGACTAGTATATTAAACTCATTTTTGGCTCATGATGGAATGTTAAGGTCTACCACTGTCGCAGGACACCTCCGCGTTTTCGGACTCTCTTAAGGTAACAGAACAGACAAGTTGTAAATATAAGGTTTATACTATGTATCACTTTATAAATACGGTAATACATCTGATTTTATTACAATGGTCATCTCTCCCTGAGTAGGTGAGAGATTCAAATATCATGTCACTGGTACCAAACTGATACGCTAATTGATTTAATTGATCACGAGAGTTACTTTGCGTGGCGAGTAATTTTTCTTGTTCACTAGTAGCAAATACACAAACCAGGTAGTTCAAATGGGAATCCGTGGAGGGAAGAAGTTGATCTTTTCGTGGAATACTATTGAGAACCGCGATTTCAAACTGACCACAGAAGGATTCTACCACTGCAGCATTCATTTCGCGTAAGGACCGCGCTGTAAAGAACACGATCACAATGACGAGGTTACCGTCATCCTGCATAAAATGTGGTCTAGGTTCTACAGGCACACACAAGGGTCGTTGATAGTGTTACACTTGCTGGTAGAAGCGCTGTCTGCGAATTGGAATCAAGTCTTTCCATTCACATTCGGTTCCTATGGAGATGTCTTTGATTGATTACAGCCGCTAGTGAATGATATTCGTGCCACTCTCCTATCCCCAAACGAGTCACCTTTTTCAAACCTATCTGCTTCTGCAAAACTCCATCGTGAATTTAGACTGTCCCTCTGCATCTTGTTTCTGCCCCACCATCCCTGCAGCTTTGTGCATGTGATTTTCCCACTTTAAGTCGAAACTGAACAGAAGTTGGAGAGTGCTATCATCATCTGCAACCTGTGGAGAAACAGGTTGGCCTGAGTTAATGTCAGGGGACTGTCTTTTTTGACCACTCGATGGAAATGGGAACATGTTATCGTAGCTCCACCAATGGTGTGCAATGTGTAAGGTCAGCACCTAAACGAAGCTTTTTCCTGCAACACGAGGTGGTATAAAACACAGAACGGGAACTGGAAGAAGGACGTGGGTTTTGCTACTACATCGGTGTGTGTCTCCAAATTACGTACAGGTACTGCAGTCTGAAGGAGATCTGCGTCCCTCATGGTGCATTCGCGTCTGTCATCCAAACATTCCATCCGCATTATTTCATACCAACCAGCATATTTCATCAAAATATATGAGGTATTAGAGATAAAGTTAGTGAACTGCTTCTAGATGTCGACTATGAAATTATTGGTATATCGCAGCACCACTTAAATACTTTGACAGTTCAGGGGTTCCTTTACCAGGATACTGATTAGCTGGCAGTTTTTCAAGGGCTTCCTCGTAGAGTGGGGGTGTGGCCATGTACGTAAAAAACATATCACGGCATTGCACTGAACAGATATTTGAATGTCGTGTAGGGGCAGTTGAATTTAGTGAAACTATACTTCTAATTTTTGTTCTATATGGGTCCCCTAACTCTGACTTCAGAGCATTTCTGCTCAAGCTAGAGAAGGTTCTTGATTCACTTTATAGGGAGAACCAGAGATTAGTTATACGTGATAACTTCAATATTAATTTTGTATATGATTTTGCAAGAAATAGGATGTTGGTAGATCTCCTTAATTCATATGATCTGATGCAGACTGCATTTTTTTCTAACTAAGGTGCAAGGGAACAGTAGCACAGCCATAGACAATATTGTTATTCAATCTTCATTACTAGATGGGTATTTTGTTAGTAAAAGGGTGAATGGCCTTTCAGACCATGATGCACAAATTTTAACATTAAAAGTCTTTTGTACTCAAACAAATGTCACATATAATTACAAACTGTATAGGACAGTTAATCCAATGGCAATAGAGACTGTTTTAAACCTCGTCAGGGAACAAGAGTGGCAGGATGTTTACAGTGCCGATAATGTAGACGACAAATATAATGCTTTCCTTTATGCATTTCTCATGCTCTTTGAAAGTTGCTTTCCATTAGAACGTTCTTAATGGGGTACTAACAGTAAAAGGCAGCCTGGGTGGCTGATTAGTGGGATAAGGATATCATGTAGAACAAAGTGGGAATTATATCAAAATGTTAGAAGTGGTCACAACCAAGCTACAGTAGCCCATTTCAAACAGTACTTTAAGGTGCTTAAAATGTTATCAGGAAGGCTAAGAGTATGTGGCACGCAAATAGAATAGCTAATTCACAACATAAAATTAAAATCATAAGGTCAGTTGCGAAGGAAGTGTCTGCTCAGCAGCTTAAGTTCGATGATATAAAGTCAGTTCGTAGTAAAAATATTTCTGTTACATATAAGTCAGATATATGTACAGTATTTAACAATCATTTTCTGAGCATTGATAATAAATTAAATAAAAATTTAGTTTCTACAGGAAATATTATATCTCTCTTGGCAAATGCCTTTCTGAGATTGATGTCTGAAATGCTCTCCTGTGATACAGATAAGGGGAAGACTGAGTCAATAATTAAATCAGTGAAGAAAAAGGACTCTCACCGATATGATGGAGTGCCTAGCAGAATATTAAAGTACTGTGCTGCACATGTTAGTCCTGTACTTAGCCATATTTGTAATTTTTCCTTTAGGAACGGTCAGTTTCCTGAACGATTAAAGTACTCAGTAGTAAGGCGCTTTATAAAAAGGGAGAAAGAGACAACGTAGACAATTTTAGACCTATTTCTATGCCATCAGCGTTTGCTAAAGTTATTCAAAATGATAATTGATCATTTCATATCACATGATTTGCTGCCAATGTACAGTTTATTTAACTAAGGCGTTTGATTGTGTTGAGTCCGCCCCGGTAGCTGAGTGGTCAGCGTGACAGACTGTCAATCCTAAGGGCCCGGGTTCGATTCCCGGCTGGGTCGGAAATTTTCTCCGCTCAGGGACTGGGTGTTGTGTTGTCCTAATCATCATCATTTCATCCCCATCGACGCGCAGGTCGCCGAAGTGGCGTCAAATCGAAAGACCTGCACCAGGCGAACGGTCTACCCGACGGGAGGCCCTAGCCACACGACATTTCCATTTTTTTGTGTTGATCACAAAACATTACTCCAGAAGTTGGTCCATTACAGAATACGGGGAGTAGCTCAAAATTGGTTCACCTCTTTCTTTAACAACAGACAGCATAAGGTTGTTATTCACAGTGTTAAGAATGGCTGTGCTGTGGGGTTATGGTCAAATGGGGGGTGGGGGGGGGGGGGGCGGTGCACCAGAGATCAATGTTGGGGCCACTCCTGTTCCTTATTTATATAAATGATATGCCCTCTAGTATTATGGGTAACTCTAAAATATTTATGTTTGCCAATGATGCCAGCTTGGTAGTAAAGGATGTTGTTTGCAACATTGGCTTGGTTTCAAATAGTGCAGTTCATGTCATAATTTCATGGCTTATAGCAAATAAACTAACACTAAATCACAGTAAGACTAGTAAGACTCAGTTTTTACAGTTTCTAACACACAGTTCAACAAAACCCGACGTTTTGGTTTCACAGATTGGGCATATGATTAGTGAAACTGAAAATTTCAAATTTGTAGGTGTTCACATAGATAGAAACTGTCATGGAAAGCCACATTCGGGATCTTGTTCAAAGACTTAATGCTGCCATTTCTATTATTTAAATGCTATCTGAAGTAAGTGATGGTTCGATACGAATATTAGCCATTTTGCTTATTTTCATTTTCTTAAGTCGTATGGCATTATATTTTGTCATAACTCTCGCCATTCTAAAAGGATATTTTTGGCTCAGAAATGGGTGATTTGGGCAATAAGTGGTGTAAGTTCACGAACATCTTGTCGACCCCTGTCCACTAGTCTAAATATTTTGACATTGGCCTGTCAATATATATATTCTTTACTGTCATTTCTTGTTAATAATATCAGCTTATTCCCAAGAATAATCAGCTTTCACTCAGTTAATACTCGGCAGAAATCCAGCCTGCATTTGGATCAGGCTTCCTTAACTCTTGTGCAGGAAGGTGTGCAGTATACTGCTGCATCCATTTTCAATAAGCTACCACAAGAATTCAAAAATCTTAGCAGTAATCCACACTCTTTCAAATCGAAACTGAAGGGTTTCCTCATAGATCACTCCTTCTATTCTGTTAAGGAATTCCTTGAAAAATTAAGCTGATTCTTATGTCATATTGTCCAATGTCTTTACTTAAACTTATAGCTAGACTTTTTTGGGCTCATAAACATTTTATTTTTATCTATTATTACTTTTATGTTGTAATTTCATGTACTGACACATTACATGATCTTGGACATTTACTTCTCTATTTCGTCCTATGGGACTCGACATGTGAATAAATAAATACACAAATAGAAAAACACTATGAACTATAAAAGCTCTGCTAACTTCATCCGACAGAGAACTTGATATAAATATCGAACAAAAATACCGTCTGTGTGCTGGCATCGAGACTATATGGCGATCCTATTAAATATACAGGTATTGATCCATTGGAGCAGGTGGCCAGTGACCGAAGTTGCTTACAGAGACCAGTGTAAAGTTTCATTGCCTTTACTGAAGGAGGACCATGTCCCAGAGACTATCAGTCGTAAGAGACGGTTCCTGTTTTGTAGTCTGATCTATTGTTTTTTTTCTGCTGTAACACCTACAAGCCGTGTATTACTGCAGCTTTGTAGACCACCATAAAAAATGGTTCAAATGGCTCTGAGTACTATGGGACTTAACTTCTGAGGTCATCAGTCCCCTAGAACTACTTAAATCTAACTAACCTAAGGACATCACACACATCCATGCCCGAGGCAGGATTCGAACCTGCGACCGTAGCAGTTGCGCGGTTCCAGACTGTAGGCCCTAGAACCGCTCGGCCACCCCGGCCGGCAGAGACCACCATACATTTTGTTTTTTCCACCATGACTTCCAGGTCTGTGTCAAGCTCTAAACTGACATTAACTCATTTTGATCGATTGGCTCTCACAGAAAACTGGATATTGTGCAGTGTGGATCACACAACACAACACACACATTGGATGACTGAAATAAAATACAGTCACAATATAGGGAAACTGGATGAGTTTTCTGGCATTGTGAAGCATTTCCAAACAGCTGTCCAAAGGAGATTGATGACCTCTTCATTTAAACTCATCTTTCACAGTGACAGGGTAGCAGATGGCTCAGTGTTCCATTTCGACAGATTCCTAATATTGCGCTCTTGTAACAGCGATCACTGTTTCGGTGCTATCCATCCCCAGAAGGCGATGCCCTTCCACCAAGACTCTTTCTCCATCTCAAACAAGTGATGTCAGTCAATCATTATGTGGTAATCAACAACGTACCAGTTGGCGGATGGGATGGAAAAGACACCATCGATGTACTGCAATAGGCATCACAGTTGATACTATGATTCATTTTAGGAATTTTACAATTTTTTGAGTGCCGACCAGTGATGCAGCAGTATGCTTCCCAGTTTCTGTATCATCGCTGAACCACCCCTCCACTATTTTGCGAGTATCATATACTAGATTGCGAATGTAGATAGATGACTGTGCAGTACGTCCATTCATTGTTAATTCTCGATCATATAAGACACCAAAGTACACCAGACAACAATGTAGATATTTCTAACAGCTCGATCATATGGTGTAATGTACGATTACGACTGCCCAGCTTTCCCTCTACAGATGGGAGTCACACAGAATTCTCGCATTCTTGGGATAATCACTGATTTCATTTGCAGCTGACCAGAAGTAGAGCGATGTATTCCATATCTCATAAAGGAACAGAGCATGCCAAGTCCATAACTGCCGCTCAGCGAACACTGTTCTGCACCAGTCATACTCATGGCACTCATCCAAGTGCACAAGATCTCTCCAGATGCATGTCACGGAGGTTAGCGCCTGTTATTGGTGTATAGTAGATATAATAGTGGTTATGAAGAATAAAAGTGTGGTTTATGTATGGTGGAGTTCCAGACGAACAGAGTTTGAAGCATTTTACGTAAATCAACTGCGCTATCAATTCAGAAGTATTGTTCTAGTGTCTGAAGTCAGTACCAAGAAGGTATTGGTAAGGAGAAATGATCGTGGAACGTGCATTCCTAAGGCTACACGGTTCTGCTGGAGCGGTGCGGCTTCCGACCTATTAGTCGTGCGGAATGCAGCGCTGTTACTATTCCAATGTAGCAAATATATCCTCATTCTCCATGCGAGTTTCTTCACGATAAACTATGGTGACGAACTGTAAAGTGATAAAGCTACTACCTTCCACACCAAAGAAAACTTCGATTCTTTGTAGCACAAACGCTAAATGATTTCCAGAGGTGTATGACACCTGCTGCTTACGAAGTTCATGCCAAATTGCGCTTCAGAAATTATAATATGTTCAGAACAGCCCTAGAAATTGATCGTCGACAGCCGAAAAAGCATACAAAGAAACAGTCACATATTACAAGGAAATAAATACTAAGATCAGTAGCCACAGGAGATGTGACAGTCTTACCGTAGTTTACCACCGCCCCTGGTAACCTTCCTCGTGCACACAGAAGTCATGGTCCGACGTTAGGCTGTATTGCTCACGTGCGAGATAATATTGCCATGTCACCTTGACGTCACGTCTCTAGAATGCCTCCTGGGGTGTGAAATCTTATGGGACTTAACTGATAAGGTCATCAGTCCCTAAGCTTACACACTACGTAACCTAAATTATCCTAAAGACAAACACACTCACACCCATGCCGGAGGGAGGACTCGAACCTCCGCCGGGACCAGCCGCACAGTGCAGGACTGCAGCGCCCTAGACCGCTCGGCTAATCCCGCGCGGCAGAATGCCTCCTGTCTCCACTACTAGGATGTGTATGTGTAGCTTCAGTCTACTCTCCTCCTCCAGAACATGCAATTTTTTTTATTTTGCTCACTACTCTTTTAATGGTATTTGGCTCCGATTTTATGTATTCTCAGCCAGTTTCCGTAATTTTACTAGGTTTTCGCGATTTTACATATGTTATGGTATTTCCCTCGTTTTTTACGTATCTCACAGCAATTTTTCGTGATTATACCAGGTTTTTCTCGAATTTTACCGATTTTATGTCATCTTCCATATTTTGCCACAGTTTTCCATTTGTATATGGTCATGTTGCTACATACCCATGTCCTGTCTGATTTTCTACAAGAATATCTATGCTTCTTGTATACAAACCTACTAAAAAATCCTAAGACTTGTCCTCTCCCCGATGTTCCACTGGCATATATTTAGGACAGGACGAAGATGAAAAGTATAGTAACTGTGGTTTCGTACCTATATAAAACTGAAGACTCGATTTACATCCAAGATGTGGCAGAGAAATGGGCTACTTAGCTTACATCTTGATTCGTTCATTCGTCTAGAGAAGGGTACTGGACCAGGTTTTCCATCGATGGACATGTTTCATCACATATGAATTGGAAGTCCTCTGATGACTGATGTTTGGAGAGGTTTGCTGTTAACGATCGCAGGTAGATAGTGCTCTAAGTCGCACACAGAAAACACAATTGTATGTGAGTCGATTGCAGGTTGTACCAAACAACTGATTCACGTCTCGAGAACAACGGAAAAAATGGTTAAATGCATGATAAATAACCTGCAGCAACATCTCCCTGTTTCCCTCTCAATCGATCACTCCATCTACTTCCTATCGTCCTTGTAAGTTTAGAGAATTTCCAGGAAAGCATCAAAGACGGCAGTCCACGTGTATGTATCGCTATTACCTCTATAGACATACAGTAGAATGTTGCCATACAGCAACTGTTTGTTAGTTGATGCCGCAAGGTTGTGACTGGCGTAGAGTACAGAGAAGTACATTCTAAATACTATTTGTTAGGCTTTGAAACACCTAAACAGTCCTGCACAGGGCCAACGCATGATTCATTCTGTAACTGTATACTGCAGTCACTCTAGCCAGTAATATGACGTCTTTAGCTTTTATAAAAATTTATAAGACGATTGCTGATAACTTTGGGGTCACACCTGGGCTTGTGATCCGGCATATATAAATTTATTACTCTACATTTAGCGATCATCCGCGTTAAGCATTCTGTTCCATCCGTCCTATCGGTATCGACAAAGAATGACTGTTTCCCTGGTTCCCGGAGCTTCCATGTCAATGTTTTCTCGTATTCCACTTGCTGTCGCATGCTCGTTCCTATGTACAAGAACTTTCCTGCACATAGCAGAAGACATGCAAGTACCCCCTCAACATCCCAGATTTTCATCGTATTTTCCCTCAATTTATGCGTATTGTCCGTCATTTTCCGTCATTTTGTCGGTTTTATGTCATTTCTACAAATGCGATCTTGACACCACTTCTCGCTCCGTATTGCAAAATACTTGTAAATGTTGTATAGCTGTCAACACCTAGCACAAATGCACTATCTTTCTGGTCGGACAGCTTAGTATAGCACTGTACTCGAATGCATCCAGTCACCTCCAACCACATATTCTACAGCTGAAGTGAGTTTGCTCAGTTTCATGTACGAGTATGTCGGTGTCTGTGCATGTGTCGCAGATGGCTTCCATGACCGGGTCCTCCCGCTGATGGATCCAACTTCAAACATAGAACACATCTCTGGACGTACCATGTGGTTGATCCACCTTCAAGCCTAGCCCACATGTGACATGTTTTGGATATGCCTCTGAACATCGCTCTGGATATAACATGTGGCAGATCGACCTTCACCCTGTCCTAGATGTGGAATGTTGTGGATCTGCATCACAACATCACTTCGAATGTAACGCACGGTGGATCCACTTCAAATCTATCCTGGACGTTCCATATTGTGGATTCGCAGCCCACCATCACTGCAGATATAATGCCTGGCTGATTAACACTTAAACACTAACAAAGGTCTACTCTGCATCGTGGGAGCTGATGATGGAATGTTTGGGTGACAGATGTGAATGCATCCTGAAGGACGCAGATCTCTTCCAGAGTGCAATACCTGTATGTAGTTTGGAGACACACACCAATGCAGTAGCAACTTCCTCGTTCTTCTTCCAGTCCTTCTTCCAGTTTCTGTACTGTCTTTTATACCACCTTGTGTTGCAGGAAAATGCTTCGTTTTGGTGATGACCTTACACATCATACATCATTGGTGGTGCTACGACAACATGTTCCCATTTCCGTAGAGTGATCAAAAAAGACAGTCCCCTCACATTAACTCAGGTCAACTTGTTTCTCCACAGGTTGCAAATGTTGATAGATATAGCACTCCCCGATTTCTGTTCAGTTCCGACTTAAAGTGGGACGGTCACATGCAAAAAGCTGCAGGGATGGCGGGGCAGAGACTGAGAAATAGTTGCAAGATGCAGAGGCACAGTCTAAAGTCACGTTGGAGTCTTGCAGAAGCGGATAGGTTCGAAAAAGATGAATCGTTTGGGGCATGAATACCATTCACTAGTGGCTGTAATCAATCAAAGACATCTCCATAGGATACGATGCCAGTACGTGGTTGAATGGAAAGACTTGATTCCAACTCGCAGACAGTATTTCTATCAGAAAGCGTAACACTATCAGTCACTGTTGTATATGCCTGTATAACCTAGACCGCTTTTTCTGCAGGGTGACAGTAACATAGTCGTTGTGATCGTATTTTTTATAGCGCGGTCCTTACGCGAAATGAATGCTCCAGCGGTAGAATCTTTCTGTGGTCAGTTTCAAATCTCGATTCTCAATAGTATTACTCAAAAAGATCATCGTCTTCTCTCCATGGATTCCCATTTGAACTACTGGGTGTGTGTATTTCCTACTACTGAACAAGAAAAATTACTCGCCATGCGAAGTGACTCTCGTGATCATTTAAATTAATTAGCTTATCAATTTGATATCAGTGACATGATATTTGAATCTGTCATCCACTCAGGGAGAAACGACCATTGTAATAAAATCAAATATGTTACTGAATTTATAAAGTGATACATAGTATAAACCTAATATTTACAACTTCTCTGTGCTGTTACCTTAAGAGAGAGCCCGAAAACGCGGAGGTGTCCTGCGACAGTGCTAGACCTTAACATTCCATCTTGAGCCAAAAATGAGTTTAATATACTAGTCCTGTGATGCTGGACGTGACAGATAAGAAAGGATATTTTTCTACCTGATGAGAGAATACTTACACAGAACATAGCCTATGGCACAGTCCTGTACAGGATTTTCACAAGTAACAATACTTTAGCAATGTGAAAACGCGTGCATGGTCTGCTTTCTTCTATCTTCAAAAATAACTCATACAAAAGGGAGAAATCTAAATTTAGCTTGAGAAATTCGAGGTGTGTGGCCAACAACATGGCTGCCTCGATTTGGGTAAAGCAGATGTTTGAAACTGGTGGGTCTATGTCGGGGTGGAATTGTTTAGAACTGCAGCTGCTTGTTTTGCAGTGAGCCACGGCTGGGTGCAAGGGCGGTCACAAGGCTTCAGCGACCGGAAGCAACGAACGAGCTAAGCCTGTGACCTGTACAAAGAATGCGCCGACCTGTCTGATCTTGCTCTCAGCAGTGAGGGCTGGCGAAGTGACCAGTGTGGTGGGTGAGTGTGGCAGAAGAGGACGTGTGTGTGTTGCGTGAGAGAATATTCAAAATGATGCGTGTTTGCTGTAAATGTACTGATAACATCCGAGTTACTACCACTCCATCATCCCGAAACACCCTCTATAGCCAGGTGTGGTGCACTCTGACATACACGCGTGTCCATGACCGCGGTTGCGATCGTGGTGGTAATTTTCACCGACCTTTGAACGTGGTGTATGAGGGGACAGGTGCACTGTGTGTGAACCTCAGGACATGAGCACACGGTATGTGCTATTGTTTTCAATTGTCTCCAACATCTAGCCATGACAACTACTGCTGTGGACTGGATTGTGGTTTTAGTGTGTCATGTTAAGTGCTTCTCAATACACTGCAGTGGACTCCATCATGCAGTGTTATTCGCTATCGGCCCTATCCGATCATGCAGCAGACATTCCTCTTTCTGAATGTAGTGGAGAGAACCAATTAAGGAATTTTATAGTGCTTGAAAAACTCAATCGCGACATCAGATTCCCGATTGATGGTGATCTCTGACATCTGGCGATGACAACTTATTGCCAGGGACTGGATGGTGGTTTAAGTGTGTCATGTTTAGTGCTTCTAAATAGTCACAGTGGACTCTGCCTTGCAGTGGTATTTGCTGTTGTCTCTATTCTGTCACACAGTAGAACCTCCTCCCTCCTTCAGAATGTAGTGGAGAGAACCAATTTAGAATTATATAGTACTTTCAAGAACCCAATCACGATGTCAAATTCCCGATTGATCAATTTATTGCTTCCGATATTTGTACTGTGTGCAGCTATGCGTTCAGTACAGGTGGGCATAGCCTGCATGGGTGTGGCCACTCTCATGGCCAGTGCAGACGGAGGCTACCCTGTAGACGGCGATGGCGATCGCCTCAGGGTCAGTAGTTAGTGTGATCGGTAGGATCTTTTTTTACCGGGTACATTTAGAGGAATGTCGTTGTCGAGGAGGGTGTTTGTGCTCTCAAATGCTGGTGTGTACAAAACCTCTGATATATTTACTGCTACGATCTATTTGTGGTGGAAACTCCATTACCTGATTTGCATATTGTTTGCGTGTGATACTCAAACGTTGAAAATATGTTTTATTACGAAGAGGGATCATTGTAAGGTGGAGGTAGTGTTTTAAGCGATTTATTTGGCTTCTGTAAATTGTTAAACAATTAATTTGATAGAGTAGTGCAAATGGCTTTCTTCACTCTATTTTTGATATAGAAATTGCATCAGCTCTCCATTTCTCTCCAGCATTAGCCAAAAGGAACACTGTATTCTGAGGAGAGAAGGAAAATTCCATCTGCATGTCTCTGGATGTGACCTCTAGAGAAAGACAGAGACAGGAAGCGAGTCTGGAATTTCCTGGTCTATGGAATGCCGCCACTTGATGCTTTCTTTGGGGGCTGCAAGATCTAAGGAGGCCGATATGTGGTCCATGGTTGGTGATATTTAGTAATGTGATCTGTAATTGGGTCATTGGGCGCTTTGGACCTTCGTGGCAGTGCCCTGAAGACAGACGTACGCACAGGAGTCCCTAAACAGTGGTTACTATACTGCACTTCATTCGATTCATGGTCTGCAGACCTCTTTTGCGGGGTTTAATTGTCAGTGCAATATGACTGCTGTATGTTTCTCGACCTGTACAAAATAGTTTGCCGCTGAGATTCAAGTAATTTGTCAATTTGCAGAAAGTGACTATGGGGTTCTAAATATGCCATTAGCGTTTAGATATGTAATTGTTGGAATTTTTCCGTTTGTGCTTAGACACCAGTGTGCTTCAAAAGGCGAGGAACAAAAAAACTAAGAGCCTAAACATCCCTGACTCCGACAGGAAATATAAAGTAAGTATACTCAGCATTTCCATGTGCGATCAGAATTAAAAAGTGCCACCATTGTTTAAATATTCCATACACACAATCGATTTACTGACAAATTCCTTAACTAAATAAATAAATTATATTTCATACACCACCTTGTATCCCATACATTATTTAAATGAACAATATTCCACACACTTTCTGAATTGTTAAAACAATATTCCATACACAGCAATCGATTGCCTGTCAAATGACCAATCAACTGAGTCTTTTTCCTGCCAGTTTCTAGGTGGGGGATGTGAGCGGAATGGCTGGGGGTTTCCCAGATGTGGAGGGGTAATTAATTGACCGATTTAATTAATTTACCAATCAAATTAATAAGAAAAGTGTGCTTGTATTAGCGAGTAGATTTCTCTGAGGGATTGTGGAGGAGGAGGAGGGGGAGGGGAGGACGATGGAGGGGGGGGGGTGCATGGGTGCACAATAGATTAAGAACCTATCAATCAAAATGATGGATCATCCACATGGGGTCATATCCCTCTTAGCAGAAGAGTAGGTTAAAGTCTTGTCAATCCAAAGAGAACAATAAATTGGCCCCTGAATGTATGCTTGTCTCTGAATATAGGCAGCCTGCACTAACAAATTATCCTGATACCGACTTTGCCCCACTACTGTTGTATTGACACAAACAAGTTAACCCATCTGAATGGTACACTAGGTTATGCAAGCATTAGCTGTGGTTATAGATAAGTAATTTATTCAGAAAACAGTTCGTAGAAATTTTATTATAAAATGTACTACAGTTAAGGAAAATATGCTGTGCATAGATGAGATAAACTTGTACAGGCAAGAACTGGTTTCACTCAGATGTATCGACAATGAACTGTAGCATTATATTGACATATTTCGTGCAGTTTACTTGATTCCAACAATTGCCTGAGGTGCTAAAGTCTGGGAAAGGACAGATTATATTTAACCCTTAATGCAGGGTTGGGAAAATGCGCAGGTGCCTATGAGTGCCCACACTGCTTGCCCATGGGGCTGGCAGCCAGTAAATCCCCCTCCACCTGTCTGCTAACATCATCCCTTTGTTACCAGCTCACGTGTGGCAAGGTGTCCCTCAAACACTTGTCAGTAACACTGAATATATTAAGTTAATAGATGTTTTATAAAAAAGCGTATGCTCTTTGCTAATTATTTTCAATGATGTATTTGTGACCAGGAAATTAAGTCGACGAGAGTGATATTTTATCCTCGTCTTTTTAGTGTCATAACCGATTTCCCCCAACCAGGTTCTCCACCAAAGAGAACGACAGAATTTAGAAAAAAAAATGTTCAAATGTGTGTGAAATCTTATGGGACTTAACTGCTAAGGTCATCAGTCACTAAGCCAACACACTACTTAACCTAAACCATCCGAAGGACAAACAAACAGACACCTATGCCCGAGGGAGTACTCGAACCCTCGCTGGGACCAGCAGCACAGTCCATGACTGCAGAATTTAGAAATTCACAACTTATCCTACCACTTGTACCTGTTGTCAGTCTATGCAGTGTCTTATTTTGTGTCACTGCTGTGCTCATTATGGCATTAAGAAGTGAAAAGATTATTCTTTATTTGTTTCGTTGTCGCTGTGTCGTGCTTCTACCGAACTGCAGACGGTCAGTCGCTTTTCTATCGTCTGCTGGTGTCATCTGAAAGTGTACTTGAATATAGCTTTTTCGAAAGAATCGAGGATGGTACATCTAAGCTCAGAGGAAGGTGGAACATGAAATGCGACCTGGTCGCACAGGAAAAAAAAAAGTTAAACCCAAAATCTGCCTCACTGACAAACACAGGAAAACAATGCTACTATTTCAGAACCTAATAATTGACGTGAAATGCCTTATGGAACGAGCTGACGCATAAAAACGTGCACCCTAGCGGAAATTCATCTGCTTTTTTATGAGAGGATTGTTATAAGCTGACTGTTATTACGGTTTCATGCAACGGCACATCTTCAAATGGCTCTGAGCACTATGGGACTCAACTGCTGTGGTCATCAGTCCCCTAGAACTTAGAACTACTTAAACCTAACTAACCTAAGGACATCACACACATCCATGCCCGAGGTAGGATTCGAACCTGCGACCGTAGCAGCAGCGCGGCTCCGGACTGAAGCGCCTAGAACCGCACGTCCACCGCGGCCGGCCAACGGCACATCTGTGTGACGCTAGGGTGCTACACTTCCACAAATACTGTGCACATGTTTCCAGAATGAAATTTTCACTGTGCAGCGAAGTGTGCACTGATATGAAACTTTCTGGCAAATTAAAACTGTGCGGCAGACCGTGACTCGAGCTCGGGAGCTTTGTCTTTCACCAACAAGTTCTCTACAGACTGAGCTAGCCAAGCACAACTTATAAGCCGTCCTCACAGATTTAATCTGACAGGAAGTTTCATACCAGCACACAGTCCGCTGCAGAGTGGAAATTTCATTTTGGAAACATCCCCCAGGCTGTGGCTACGTCATGTCTCCGCAATATCCTTTATTCCAGGAGTGCTAGCCCTGCAAGTTTCGCAGGAGGACTTCTGTGAAGTTTGTAAGAGGTACTGGCAGAAGTAAAGCTGTGAGGAGGGGTCGGGAGTCGTGCTTGGGTTGCTCAGTCGGTAGTGCACCTGCCTCCGGAAGGTAAACGTCCCGAGTTCGAGACTTAGTCCAGCACACAGATTTAATCTGCCAGGAAGTTTGTTATGCACATGCTATATTTGCTTTGTCCTCATATAATGATCACAATGAAAAGAATATTGTACTTCTAATGTGACTACAAACTTGAGCATATGCTGTCGACCGTGTATTGTCAGCAGCCTTTGGTTCTGCTTGCGAATAAAGCCCTGTGCACACGAGGACACATCTTGCGCCACTAATGGCGCAATAAGATGGTACAACTTCCTGTTCCAAGACCTGGCATGTCATCTGGTAGCTGCATTTCTACACACAATGACTTTACATGGCGCAACATTATTTTACACTACTGGCCATTAAAATTGCTACACCAAGAAGAAATGCAGATGATAAACGGGTATTCGTTGGACAAATATATTATACTATAACTGACATGTGATTACATTTTCACCCAATTTTGGTGCATACATCCTGAGAAATCAGTACCTCTGGTCGTAATGGCGGCCTTGATACGCCTGGGCATTGAGTCAAGCAGAGCTTGAATGGCGTGTACAGGTACAGCTGCCCATGCAGCTTCAACACGACACCACAGTTCATCAAGAGTAGTGACTAGCGTATTGCGACGAGCCAGTCGCTCGGCCACCATTGACCAGACGTTTTCAATTCGTGAGAGATCTGGAGAATGTGCTGGCCAGGGCAGCAGTCGAACATTTTCTGTATCCAGAAAGGCCCGTACAGGACCCGCAACATGCGGTTGTGCATTATCCTGCTGAAATGTAGGGTTTTGCAGGGATCGAATGAAGGGTAGAGCCACGGGTCGTAACACATCTGAAATGTAACTTCCTCTGTTCAAAGTGCCGTCAATGCGAACAAGAGGTGACCAAGATGTGTAACCAACGGCACCCCATACCATCACGCTGGGTGATACGCCGATATGGCGATGACGAATACACGCCTCCAATGTGTGTTCACTGCGATGTCGCCAAACACGGATGCGACCATCATGATACTGTAAACAGAACCTGGATTCATCCGAAAAAATGACGTTTTGCCATTCGTGCACCCAGGTTCGTCGTTGAGTACACCATTGCAGGCGCTCCTATCTGTGATGCAGCGTCAAGGGTAACCGCAGCCATCGTCGATCTGTTAGCGCAGATGGCTGTTGTCTTGCAAACGTCCCCATCTGTTGACTCATGGATCGAGACTTGGCTGCACGATTCGTTACAGCCATGCGGATAAGATGTCTGTCATCTCGACTGCTAGTGATACGAGGCTGTTGGGATACAGCACGGCGTTCCGTATTACCCTCCTGAACCCACCGCTTCCATATTCTGCTAACAGTCATTGGATCTTGACCAACGCGGGCAGCAATGTCGCGATACGATAAACCGCAATCGCGATAGGCTACAATCCGACCTTTATCAAAGTCGGAAACGTGATGGTACGCATTTCTCCTCCTTACACGAGGCATCCCAACAACGTTTCACTAGGCAACGCCGGTCAACTGCTGTTTACGTATGAGAAATCGGTTGGAAACTTTCCTCATGTCAGCACGTTGTAGGTGTCGCCAAAGGCGCCAACCTTGTGTGAATGCACTGAAAAGCTAAACATTTGCATATCACAGCATCTTCTTCCTGTCGGTTAAATTTAGCGTCTGTAGCACGTCATCTTCGTGGTATAGCAATTTTAATGGCCAGTAGTGTATAAAATGGCTGATGCAGCCATTACTGCAGTAATATCTCGGCGACCTCGACGAAGAAGTTTACGTTGGCGTAATAGAAGGTGGTGGAGTAGGCCTTGGATTTCAAGATGTGACGACGGCGGTCAGGAACTACATAGTTTATTACACTCCTGGAAATTGAAATAAGAACACCGTGAATTCATTGTCCCAGGAAGGGGAAACTTTATTGACACATTCCTGGGGTCAGATACATCACATGATCACACTGACAGAACCACAGGCACATAGACACAGGCAACAGAGCATGCACAATGTCGGCACTAGTACAATGTATATCCACCTTTCGCAGCAATGCAGGCTGCTATTCTCCCATGGAGACGATCGTAGAGATGCTGGATGTAGTCCTGTGGAACGGCTTGCCATGCCATTTCCACCTGGCGCCTCAGTTGGACCAGCGTTCGTGCTGGACGTGCAGACCGCGTGAGACGACGCTTCATCCAGTCCCAAACATGCTCAATGGGGGACAGATCCGGAGATCTTGCTGGCCAGGGTAGTTGACTTACACCTTCTAGAGCACGTTGGGTGGCACGGGATACATGCGCACGTGCATTGTCCTGTTGGAACAGCAAGTTCCCTTGCCGGTCTAGGAATGGTAGAACGATGGGTTCGATGACGGTTTGGATGTACCGTGCACTATTCAGTGTCCCCTCGACGATCACCAGTGGTGTACGGCCAGTGTAGGAGATCGCTTCCCACACCATGATGCCGGGTGTTGACCCTGTGTGCCTCGGTCGTATGCAGTCCTGATTGTGGCGCTCACCTGCACGGCGCCAAACACGCATACGACCATCATTGGCACCAAGGCAGAAGCGACTCTCATCGCTGAAGACGACACGTCTCCATTCGTCCCTCCATTCACGCCTGTCGCGACACCACTGGAGGCGGGCTGCACGATGTTGGGGCGTGAGCGGAAGACGGCCTAACGGTGTGCGGGACCGTAGCCCAGCTTCATGGAGACGGTTGCGAATGGTCCTCGCCGATACCCCAGGAGCAACAGTGTCCCTAATTTGCTGGGAAGTGGCGGTGCGGTCCCCTACGGCACTGCGTAGGATCCTACGGTCTTGGCGTGCATCCGTGCGTCGCTGCGGTCCGGTCCCAGGTCGACGGGCACGTGCACCTTCCGCCGACCACTGGCGACAACATCGATGTACTGTGGAGACCTCACGCCCCACGTGTTGAGCAATTCGGCGGTACGTCCACCCAGCCTCCCGCATGCCCACTATACGCCCTCGCTCAAAGTCCGTCTACTGCACATACGGTTCACGTCCATGCTGTCGCAGCATGCTGCCAGTGTTAAAGACTGCGATGGAGCTCCGTATGCCACGGCAAACTGGCTGACACTGACGGCGGCGGTGCACAAATGCTGCGCAGCTAGCGCCATTCGACGGCCAACACCGCGGTTCCTGGTGTGTCCGCTGTGCCGTGCGTGTGATCATTGCTTGTACAGCCCTCTCGCAGTGTCCGGAGCAAGTATGGTGGGTCTGACACACCGGTGTCAATGTGTTCTTTTTTCCATTTCCAGGAGTGTACATGACGAACTGAGGTTAGAGGGCAGAGAATCATCCAAAAACTTTCTGAGAATGGGTGACACAGAATTCTTGACATTGCTTCGTTTAGTAGGTCCAAGAATAACGAAGCAAAACACGGTTATGCGAGAATGTATCTCAGCTTCAAAGAGGTGAGTTGGTACGGTACCTTTATACAGGGTGTTACAAAAAGGTACGGCCAAACTTTCAGGAAACATTCCTCACACACAAATAAAGAAAAGATGTTATGTGGACATCTGTCCGGAAACGCTTACTTTCCATGTTAGAGTTCATTTTAGCTTGTTCTTTCACCTACACTCAATGGAACACGTTATCATGATTTCATACGGGATACTCTACCTGTGCTGTTAGAACATGTGCCTTTACAAGTACGACACAACATGTGGTTCATGCACGATGGAGCTCCTGCACATTTCAGTCGAAGTGTTCGTACGCTTCTCTGCAACAGGTTCGGTGACCGATGGATTGGTAGAGGCGGACCAATTGCATGGCCTCCTCGCTCTCCTGACCTCAACCCTCTTGACTTTCATTTATGGGGGCATTTGAAAGCTCTTGTCTACGCAACCCCGGTACCAAATGTAGAGACTCTTCGTGCTCGTATTGTGGACGGCTGTGATACAATACGCCATTCTCCAGGGCTGCATCAGCACATCAGGGATTCCATGCGATGGAGGGTGGATGCATGTATCCTCGCTAACGGAGGACATTTTGAACATTTCCTGTAACAAAGTGTTTGAAGTCACGCTGGTACGTTCTGTTGCTGTGTGTTTCCAATCCATGATTAATGTGATTTGAAGAGAAGTAATAAAATGAGCTCTAACATGGAAAGTAAGCGTTTCCGGACACATGTCCACATAACACATTTTCTTTCTTTGTGTGTGAAGAATGTTTCCTGAAAGTTTGGCCGTACCTTTTTGTAACACCCTGTATAAGCCTAGTGTTACTAGGCTGCTGTATGTACAGTGCACACTTATAAGCTGTAACTAATTCCATAATTTTTTGTAGTTCTAACACTGAGGTTTCTAGCTACTGGAGAAAGCCACAGAAGCCTAATGTTTTCATTCAGAATACCTGTAATCATGATATCCCCAATTATTCGTGAAAATTGTGGCGCAGTTTACCAGTGCTTGAAGGATTCATACATGAAGGTACATTGATTTAGTTAAATTTCATGAGAACGTGACCAAAATAAGTTAGTGTAATAACACATTCAAATAAGCTGAAAAGTAAAATAAAGGAGCCATTTTTGTTCAGATGTGTTACTCTCAGCAGGAAACATATTTCAGGGTGGGGTGTATTCTGCGTGCATTTGCCACAACTTTTTTATGAAATTTTATATGTTGCTTTTAGTTAGTTGGCAGACTCCTAGCATTCCCTTTATTCTGCTAAATTCATTAGAAATAGCAACAAATTCTTTAAAGTGGCATTCTTAACAATTTTCAAAAAATAATTTTTTGGGGGAAGGATGTATCTCTGATCCAACCTTCAGCTATGCCTGTGTCCAGGTATTATCACATATTTCTATACTTTGGCAATTATATTCAAAATGTATCCCTATATTGTAAAAGTATATGTTAAGAACTGAACCTTACAATTTATAGTCCAAAACGCTTCTCCCCTACCTGTGGGATTTTCAGACAGAATAAGTGCACTTCATAATTCATCATTTTCAGTTATTAGGGGAAAATGTGTCCAATACGTAGTGATTCCAAACTGTAAGATAATACTTGTTTTTCAGTTCATGCGTATGAAAGTCATTTTGACATATTCACACCACATTTTCTGTCTTTCAGATGCCATCAACAGAAAGTGAATGGAATCATATATCAAAATATTTCCAAGACATGTGGAACTTTCCAAAGTGTCTTGGAGCTTTAGTCTGGCAGCATGTGGAATTCCTACCTCCAAGTTGTACCACAATTACAAATGATGTAACAGCATTGTGTTACTCGCAATTGTTGATTCACAGTCTAAATTTACATTTGTGGAAGTCGGTTGCAATGGGAGGTTTAGTGATGAAGGATTGTTCCAGAACGGTCCACACTGTGAAATTCTTGCTGGTGCTGAAAATTTAATAAACATTCGTACACCAGAGATATTAGCAGGAACTCAAACTGCAGTGCCTTTTATTGTTGTAGCTGATGATGCTTTTCCCTTATCAGAGCATATTTGTGGCCATATTAAGGAAATCTCACACAATAACAGAAAATATTTAATTACCGTTTGAGCAGGGCAAGAAGAACTTCTGAAAATGCTTTTGGAATACTGAGCAACAAGTTCAGAATTCTCGTGAAGAAAATGGAGTTACCTGTTGAAACTGTATAGAAAATCGCACTGGCTGCTTGCGACGTACATAATTTTTACTGGACACATGTGGGAAGAGTAATATTGGAAAACTGGAAAAGAAAGAGGGCGCAAATCACTGTGTTATCATTCCAGGAGAATGGCAGCAAAATAATCTGAGGGGCATAGGAATATTAGGTCAATACATGTCGGTTAAAGAAGAATATTTCAACACTACTGGGTATGTACAGTGGCAGTGGGAATCTGTAAAAAGAAATCAGTTATGATACAGTGCCAAATCTGTAAAATAAGTAATGTAAATTATGACTGAAAAATTGACATGGTACGCAGGAGAGTGTATGATATTCATAAATTAACTCAGTTGGTATTAGCAATAAATCTTGTGATTTGAATTTGCTATAATTACAATCCACATTCAAGATCAAGCACTGCATTCAATTTGTATTTTACAGATATTAAGAAATTACATTTTAATGAAAATAAACAAATAAATAGTCTTGTCACTCAACACAAAGAAATAAACAGTTTGTGACTCAAAATGAAGAACTAAACAGTCTTGTTAGTCGTTATTGCCCAGGTCTCCCTCTTGTACAGTACAACGTATATTAAATATCTCTCTCTTAGCTTTTATTACCAGAGCTTTATTTTTATTTGCTGTAGAGAAGCATATACATATGAACCAAATACTTCGTTAGCTGGAGCAGTTTTTCTTTTATTTATGCTGATCAGTATATTGTCAGCTCTTTTCAACATAGCATTTTCCTCTTCACTGTAAGCACTCTTCCTTTTTGTCCCCTTGATCGTACCCCTTCCACGAGGTCTGCTGTATGATGATAACGATGATGCTATTTGAAATGGCTGGCCATCATGTGCAACTTCACATTCCTCTATAATTAAGAAATCCTCATTAACATCAGTGGGAGACTCTGGGTTTTCACTGACAAGACAGTCATCCTGAAAAATAATGATAACAACTGTACACAGCTTGCAGTGTGTGCTTTATACTTTCTGTGATTGGATATTTATGGCCAGTACAAAACACTGTGCAAGATCATGGGCCACGAATTCGGCTTCACAACATATTTAATGTTAAGTTACAAACGAAAAAAATAGGGACACTAGTAGGGTTCAAAACCACAGTCTTCGAATTGTAAACTAAACGCATCAGACAACTGAGCTATTCAGATACGTTGCATATTTGTTAATATAATGTATCTTGTGACATTCGCAAAGACAGACCAGTTATCAGCTTAGTTTTTTTCACTTACTGTATTAACTACAGAGGAAACTGAAGTGTAAAAAATTACTTACTGTTATGTTACTGTTTTTAGTGCAGTCCACGCTTTCTTGTGCGAATTTTGCTCTGCAAGTTTCTTTCCTTGTCTGAACATGGTCTCGCAAAAACATAAGTTTCTTAAAATGCCACACTGTGGGCTCAGTCAGTGGATCCCTTACCTCTCTTTGTGGAAGCCTTTATTTTGTTAAGTTCTGATACAAACGTCGTGTGCAAACTTTTCATCTTCGCTATAATTTCAGTTTGAGAAGAAAACCTAACCTCCTTCAATGAATCAACTATTTTGTCGAGTGAGTACCTTCTAGCGTGTTTTTGCTATGGTCTGTGGCTGATTTTGAGTCATAAAGACATGTTTTGTATCTGTATGCCTCAAGAAGAATTTCTACAGCTTTCTTAGACCACTCCATTATCATATGGTGCACTACCGATAGCAAAATCAGACGTATACACACAAATGGCAGCCATATGTCGCGGAATATAGCTTCGTTTGGTTGCATGCCATTTAGTAGCCATGCGGCGCACGCCAACAGATGACAGGCAAGGTAACCGTTCACACGAAGCAATTTACTGACTACGCCAGTCATGGCGCAAGAAATGTCTCCGTCTGTACAAGGCTTAAGATAATGTAAGCTGTGCGCACATCGTACACGCATAGTGATAAAAATGCCCACGGACAACCTCGCGAGCAGCTCACGTGCCCAGCCCTACTGTGATGTGCATGGTGCAATTTTTGTTGCACTACTGGGATGGTGTTGTCATCAGAATGTAGAAAGTAGAGGAATAGAAATAAAACCCACATAATCAGTGTTGATATTTATTAATATATCAGGATGAACACACTTAAAAATGAAAGCTGAACTAGGACTATCCCATGAATTTCAATCATTTTCTCGTTTACATGTTCACTGCAGGTGACGCTTATAAGCACTGGGTTAGTGGCTTGTGTTGACATTTATAAGTGTCAGCCGCAACAAACATGGTAAAGATTTTAACGTAACAATGTAATTGTTATATAAAAGTTTCTCAGGCTTCCAGCCGCGTCGAGTGGTTTAAAATCGACAAGCTTCTGGCCAATCACTCCTCGACCATTGTCAAGTGGTGACTGTCCTCTAGTTGCTGCTGCCGTCCTTATATAGCCACGCTGCCTTCCGTGATGTCACTGGTAGCCGATCAGGCACCAAATACGGTAATGTCTGCGTTGTGCGGCCGCCGCGCCTGCTTCAACCTTCCGATGGCCGAGTCCCACGCTGTGCTTAGCTGCAGGCCACCGTCTCCATTGAGTGTGTTGTCACAAATGTTTATTTCGATCTCTTCTTTTATTATGCTATCCCAAAAACTGTTAGTCCGTGTGATAATAGATGTCTCGTCAAATGCAATACGATGACCGTTTTCTAATGCATGACCGAGCGAGGTGGCGCAGTGGTTAGCACACTGGACTCGCATTCGGGAGGACGACGGTTCAATCCCGTCTCCGGCCATCCTGATTTAGGTTTTCCGTGATTTCCCTAAATCGCTTTAGGCAAATGCCGGGATGGTTCCTTTGAAAGGGCACGGCCGATTTCCTTTCCCATCCTTCCCTCACCCGAGCTTGCGCTCCGTCTCTAATGACCTCGTTGTCGACGAGACGTTAAACACTAATCTCCTCCTCCTCCTCTAATGCATGTTCTGCTATCGCTGATTTCCCTGGGTACTGTAGACTAAAACATCTCTCGTGTTCTACACAGTGCTGTTCAATGGTATGCACAGTCTGTCCGATACAGAACTGTCCACACCCACATGGTATTTGATATACTCCTGGCGTTATGAGGCCTACGTCGTCTTTCACAGGCCTCACGAGTTGTCTAATTTTTGCTGGAGCCCTGAAGACCGAATCGATTTAAGCCTCTTTAGGAGCCGGCTGTGTTATTGAGCTACAGAACGGCACGAACGCAAACTTCTTCGCGTCCTCCTCGGAGTCTTTCTGTTTTCGTATTTTCGGAAAGATAGACTGTGAAATCAGGCGGTTGTTGTAGCCGTTTTCCTTGAATACTTTCCGTAAGTGGCTCAGTTCCTTCGGCGAGTTTTCAGAATCTGAGACGGTTTTGGCTCGATGCACTAAGGTCCTCAGAACAGAGCGTTTCTGCGACGGATGGTGATAGCTGCTAGCATACATAAATCGGTCTTTGTGGGTGTGTTTCCGGTAAACACTGTGGCTGGGACACCCATTTGCTCTGCGCCAGGTGAGGACATCAAGGAACGACAAGACACCATCTCTCTCTATCTCCATCGTGATCTTGATGTTGTCATGGACGTTGTTGATGCGGTCCAAGAATTCTTCCAGCTTTTCACGTCCATGAGACCAGACAACGAACGTGTCGTCGACGTAACGATAAAAGCAACTAGGCTTTTCAGGAGCCGTGTCCAGGGCCATGTTTTCAAAGTACTCCATGAACAGATTGGCTACAACTGGAACTAATGGGCTTCCGTCTCGTTGAAATATTCTCCATCATACAAGAAATATGATCACTTTAGCGTATGCTTGAATAAATCCACAACACTGTCGTCAAATAACTGGGAGATTTTCTTCACTTTGAGACTGGGTGTCTTGTTGTCCTCACGTTCGTATCATCATAATTGACATTACAATCGCGAGATGGCTGTATAGCCACGTCCCAAAAGCCAATTACTTAAAAAGGTTTTGTTTGTAAAGTAGAGAATTCTGACCTGCACTTCCAACTCTCGGGTCTCTACAATTAGAGAAGCAGTAGAAATGGGACTGCATAGTCACAACTTCAATAGATACTGGTAATGCACTTATCAATTTATTTCTTTACTATTTTATATTCTATTATCTAGATACAAGTACAGACCAAATGTTGCACATGAGCTAGTATACAGTATATGAATATAATACATAATATTTTGAATAATTTTGAATGAGTTAGTATAACTACAGTAATTCATGGAAGCATGCACTTGAGAAAGAAAAGTCACTGAGGAAAACTTAACATCTAGATACATACTCCGCAAGCCACGGTATGGTACGTGGTGGGGCGTACCTTGTAGCATTACTACTCATTTCCTTTCCTGTTCCACTCGCAAGTATAGTGAGGGGAAAACGACTATCTCAATAGAATTCCTCAAATAGAACGTCGCTTTACCTCCAGCTATTCCCATCTGAGTTCCCGAAGCATCTCTGTAATATCTGAGTGTTGTGCGAACCTACCGATAACATATGTAGCAACCCGCCCCTGAATTGCTTCGATTTGTTCCTTTAATCCGATATAGATCGGACCCCTAACACTCCAGCGGTACTAAAGAATGGGTCACATAGTGACTCACAAGCGATCTCCTTTACAGATGAACCACACTTTCCCAAAATGCTACCAATAAATGGAAGTCGACTATTCGTCTTCCCTGCTACGGTCCCTACATGCTCGTTCTATCTCATATCACTTTGCAACATTACACCTAGATAGACCTATTTAAATGTCGTGACTGTGAAAACAGCACACTGCTAATGCTGTTACGGGATGGTTTTCCTACTCATCTGCATTGACGTACATTATTCTGCCAGTCATCACACCAGCTAGAAATTTTGTCTAAGTCATCTTTTATCCTCCTGCAGTCACTAAAGGACGACACCTTCCTGTACACGTGTAGCATCATCAGCAAAAGAGACACAGACTGCTGCTCACCCTGTCGGCCAGATCATTTATGTATGTAGAGAACAATAGCCGTCCCTATAACACTTCCACTGACCGAAGTGGTTAACACACTGGACTCGCGAGGACAACGGTTGAAACCTGCGTGCGGCCATCCAGATTTAGTTTTCCCGTGATTTCCCTAAATCGCTCCAGGCAAATGCTGGGATGGTACCTTTGAAAGGGGACGGCCGGTTTTCGTCCCCCATTCTTGACACAATTCGAGTTTGTCCTCCGTCTCTGATGACTTCGATGTCGACGGGACGTTAAATCCAATCTTCTTTGCTTCCTATAACACTTCCCTGGGGCACTCCTGACAATACTCTTGTCTCTGACGAACGCTCGCTGTCGAGAATTCTTCAAGACACTCACATTCTGTGAATCTATTCCCTATTAAATACGCCGTCTGATATTAGTGAAGACGCTGCAAGCTACGCTGGACAGCTGGCACAAATGTAACATATGGACACAAGAGTGTGTCACCTTAGCATACGCCATCTCCATGACATCATCATGATGTAATTTAGCTAATCAGATGGCGTCCACTCGGCATGAAAGTGTGAGCCTCACCAGTTTTACGGCAGTCCGACTTAGCCCCTGGTGAGATGATGGAGAAGCTATGAGAAGCTTGGATTTTGTCACAGTTTGATGTGACAAGTTAATGGATAACTTTTTATCAATGTGAGTAAGATTATTGTGTACAACTAATAGTTGAACATAATACTATGCATCCCTGCCTAGTATCAAATTTTACATTCTGATGCAAAAGTCATTAACAGGTTGCTGCTAGACACCTAGCAGAAAACAGGAAATCCCAAATATCTTATGAGAACGAGAATCCATCAGAGACAAGGGTATTATCAGAAGTACCACAGGTGTATCTGATCAGTCATGTTCATATTACAGAGATTTTTAACTTTACCATTACATGCACAGCTGATGGTGCTCTTTGCAAAATTATAAAATGCTTTATATGAAGTATCAGAAAAAAACAGCAGTTGAGCAAAAAACTATTTCTAGCTTTCAGGATTCTTAATTCTTTCCTCTGGCAAAATGGATAGGGTGGGGAGGATTGGGAATGAGGGGACGTTGACTTAGACCACATCTTCAAAGGAACCTAGCTGAATAGAGTACTAGTGTCCCATTCTCCAGTACTGCTCGAGTGTGTGGGATCCCTGCCAGGTTGGATTAAATGAACACATCGAAACAGTTCAGAAGCGGGCTACTAGGTTGTTAAAGGTAGGTTCAGTCAATATATAAGTATTATGGAGATGCTTTGTGAACTTGTATGAGAATCCCTGGAGGGAAGACAATATTCTTTTCGTGGAATTGCTACTGAGAAACTTTAGAGAATAGGCATTTGAAACTCACTTTAGAGCGATTCTACTGCCACCAACGTATATTTCACATAAGGAACACAAAGATAAGAGAAATTGGAGATTGTTAGGAGGCATATAGACAGTCACTTCTCCATCAGCTTATTTGTCAGAGGAACATGAAAGGACATGTTTAGCAGTGGTACGAGGTACCCCCTACCATGTACCATATGGTAGCTTGCAGGGAATGTATGTACATATGTATAGGTAGATTTCGAATTTGGGGAAAAATTGTGGTTGCCTACTACATCAAAAAATATTAGTTGATACTAGATAGTCTAAAACTTCTCGATTTATTCCAAATGTTGTGTTCCACACTTAACAGTACCTGGTACATTGTGATGATCAGTGACTTGCATCTATGACAGTCTTACAATTTGGAGATGTGTTTATTGTCGAGATCTGTTAATAACTCCTCATTCCGCTCTGTTTATCAAAATGCCACATACAAATGAACTGGAGTCTGAAAAACTACATGCAGGAAGATACGACTGCTGTATAGCTGTCTGTTTACACAATAACAACAACCACAATATAAGCATAACACATATTTGGGCTATAAAATGATATTGGAACCCCCCTGACCCCTTCCCCCTCCCCCTCCCCCTCCCCATCCCAATCCCACCGGAAACCTTGGTTGGAGTGAAAGACTTATCTGTAGCGTAGCCCGAGGTCTGCATTAGGTTGACAGGTGGTAACTTTGTTGTCGGTTGTGGAACTCAATGAACGTGAAATAAAGACTGTGTTAACAGAATGATGTGTGACGTAGCCTAATATTTACGTTTGTGTCATATTTAAATGCACTTTGTCACATTTAACGCTCTCTCCATAACAAAAACAAAAGCTATGTATGTAAAGTCCGAAAACATATATTAGACAGTGAACACGCTTCCGACGAGTATTTTTATGCATTGACACAAAATCTGGCAGGCAGATGGCTGCCGCAGAGTCTAACACTGCGACGATCGCGCCACTGAACAAATAAATTGCCCATACTGGTAATTCTCCACATCCAGCTATCTACAGAATCTGGCAACAGTGCAGGTGTCAGTTCCTGGAGGAAATTGTAGCGACTGCGGTCGCCACCAGTGCAGTTCCATGCAGTAACGGGAATGACTGGCGCATGTGTCGTGCCTCAAGTGTTTGATTTTGTGACATCAGTTCAGTTCCCTCGCCGGCAGTCAAGGGTGTTGTGTTTTGCCATTCCTACTGCGCTTATTTGTGTTTTGCAACGCACTTGTTATTTTTTCTCTGTGTCTTTACTGTCAGAAACCTGTCATTCACGTTTTCTCATTGTATAGCTTGCTTACGGATAAACAATGAAGCTTATTTTCTCTCTGTGTGTCTGGCGCACTACACTTTCACTACGTTTAACAATGTACTGTAGAAGGTTGTTGACTGGGAGAATAAAGTTCCTTCCAGTTTCCCTAAACTATGGCAGTTTTGCTGATCGAGGCAGAGAGGATGCCTTATTGCTTTGAGATTTCCCTGCACTGATAAGACCACCAGGTATACTTAAAATGGGAAGAATAAGACTGTGCACTATGGAAAGTCTACTGAGGGATCCCTGTTCTCTTGTAGGCCATGAAGTTTGCTCCGGATCGCTTAGAAACTGCAAAGATGGCAGTTGACAGCACAATTAAATATGGCATAATGCAACTGTCCGGTTTACTTGGTCTTCACTGCAGCATCAAACGCTAAAGAAGTGTGGTACACGGTGCCTGTGCAGTGTGCCTAATACCCATATGGTAATCGCCTGTGCAGCATTTTGGATTGTGCTAAGGCATATACACAGACATGTGGCCAAGGAACACACCCCGAAGATGATCTTCATTACACCGTTTGGCCTTTTCGAGTGCAATTTCATGATCTTTGGCCTCAGGAACAGCATGCAGACATGGCAGAGATTTTTTGACTCCATGTTACAAGGCCTCCCATTGTGCTTCGTCTACCTCGGTGACATCTTGGAATTTTTCACCTCACCAGATGAACATTGCCAACAGTTTCTTGAAGCCTTCAAGCAGCTGGATGAGTATGGCATAATGCTGAACACAGAAAAGTGCATATTCAGTCAGCAAAAACTCGATTTTATTAGCCACCACATTAACCCATCAAGCTCCATACAGTTGCATGAAAACGTGGAAACCATTTCGACAATCCTTTGGCTTTCCACAATTAAGGAGCCATGGCGATTTATAGGAATGCTAAATTTTTTTGTTGGTATCTGCCACGGGAGCAGAAACTCAAGCCCCTTTAATGCTTCTACTCACAGGTCCAAATGCAAAAGGAATGCAGCAATAACTCTGAAAGATTGTATGAGTGCTGTGTTCAAAGAAGCGATAGTGGACACTGCATTTTTGGCACACTCTGAGACAAGCACGCCATTAGCATTGGTGGTAGATATGAGCCACACTGTGGTGGGCGCTGTGTTGCAGCAATGCAAAAATGACGTGTGATGTCCTCTAGCGTTTTTCTTACAGAAACTGTCAACATCTCAACAGAAGTGGAACACTTACGACTGCAAACTTTTAGTAATATACAATGCAGCCAAGTGCTTCCGACCTTGGATGGAAGCCCATAAATTTACAGTCTTCACTGACCACAAGCCACTCATATATGCATTTCAGCAGAGCAACAT
Source organism: Schistocerca piceifrons (assembly GCF_021461385.2). Taxonomy (NCBI): domain Eukaryota; kingdom Metazoa; phylum Arthropoda; class Insecta; order Orthoptera; family Acrididae; genus Schistocerca; species Schistocerca piceifrons. The sequence goes on along the minus strand of NC_060149.1, from coordinate 354,387,676 downwards.
CAATTGTTCGCTGTGGCAGCACAACCACCTTATGTTTATTGCACAGTTCAGTGTAGACATCTAACACATGTCCCAGATCGAAAATGCAGTAGCAGACTGCCTCTCCCAAGTCACTAGCATCTCCAATATTATCTATGCAGAGCTTGCAGAAGCACAATGTATCAACCAGGAACTGCTAGAGGTGATGTGGGAAACAACATTGTCATTAGACTTGCAATTAGTCAATATCCCTGGAACTGGCATCAAGTTACACTGCAATGTTAAAAGAGCTAAACAACAGGTGTTTTCACCAGTTGGATTTGGGAAGAATGACTTCAAATATTTAGACAACCTGTGTTATCCTGGCACATGATCTATGTTATGCCTCATCATAGATCGGTTTGTGTGGATAGGAATGAAGAAAGACTGCTGTGAGTAGACACAATGGCTGTTTGGTTTGTTCATTTCTAAATAAAAAAAAATTTAAAAAATTTTAAATACAAAACAGAAATGAACAAAAATGAAAGCTATCAGTTTTATTCTTTTCCAGTTACTGAAAAAGTATTCCTAACAGAAATATAGTAATTAATACAAATATTGGAGATGGCTGGGTTCTTCAAAATCATGCTTAATTATATTTGAACTTTAAAGTCGTTCAAACTTATTAATCATATTATGGTACTTATGATGCAAAATCTAATAAAAATTTAACTTATAATTATGTGCATAATTATTTCATTTTGAAGTTATAAAAAAGGAAAATATTTTTATGAAAAATAGAATTTATGTGGTAGGACGTATACTTAACAATGGTAAAATAAAGTATAAAGAAAATGAAGTATTTCATCCTTAGAAGTGTTTGGCAGTTTTCTAAAGATTATAAAGAATTATGTGAGAAGGAGATTTAACTGTTTTTTCGCTTTAAGTTCTAGTTCATTTTCTTTATGTAGTTCTGTTTTTACTGGATTATTAATTATATAATTTTTTACTGATTGTCTAATTTTTCTTTGATTTTGGAATATCATAAACATGCATGTCAAAAAATTTCGAGTCGTTGTGTTTTGAGTTTTGATTTGAAACAACTTGACTAAATTCTTTTATCCAACAGATGTGTGAACTATTGTCCCTTTAAAAAATATAATAAATCAATTTGAATTTCTTTCTAAGAACATGTCATTTCCATGTATATCAATCTTAGTGTGAAATTGAAAATCAAATATTTCTTTGTCAATATTGAGTCTAAAATTTTTGTATTAAATAACTCATTTTGTTTTTTATTTTTATTTCCAAAATCAAAACCCTGACTTTAACAAGACAAAAAAATCGTTCTGTTTTCCTTTTTACAAGCCCATTTTTCTTTTATTTTTCTGGAAACTCAGTACAAGATGAACCTCTTTGGTACATAGCTATTAGTTGATTACTGCAGTTGATAATTCTGTTTACTGACTGTGGTGCGCGTACTGTAAGACCTTCTGTATACACACCATCAGATTATTTGACTTGTCGCTCTAACGAAGTAGGTAAGTGTCAGCAATATGTCTCATGGTCTTATTGTGGCGTGTTTATCTTCTCCCGTTAGGTCAGACGATAGAAATGCCACTTGCACACTTAGAGTAGCAGATTGACGGTGACCAACTTTAAACAGAACTTGATTAATTCTGACACACATTTATTGAAATAATAAAAAGCGTTGACATTACATTACTTGATTCTGGACGGTGTTTACGATTGACAATCTGAAGTTCTTTTGGTCTTGGTCTGTTAATCTTATTCTCACATATCTCTGATACTTGACAAAGTGTCTATTCATTTATCTTCATGACTATGTACAGCAATATGGTAATCTTATTAGGCGCAGCCTGGAACTTGACTATATACTGGAACAGACAAATTCAGACTCGTATAGACTAATGCAGACTGACTAATTGGAGGTCTGTACACTCGTTATAATACCTCATGCATTCAGGTATCACTGCGCGAGTGTGATCTGCGAGGAAAAAAGGTTCTACGTTAGCAGCAATCTCACTGGGTGCATTACATATTAATACGCGGTTCGGCGGAAGCAGAATTTGGTCTGTTTCTAAGGCAGCACCATCTCGTAGTGCGGAGATGGACGAGCGCTGCGCCTGCGCTGTTGTGCTTAGCAGGGCGTGCTCTAGTGGGAAAGTTGTGTATGCGCTGACTACGCAGAACTATGTACACAACACTGACCAACAAAATCCTTGAGTTTAAAAATAAGTTTTTTTGTTAAAATATTTTGTCTTGCATTTTTAATCTATTAAATATATCCTTTCTTGTAAGAATCATATAATCTTCTTCTTCATTAGTTGCCTGCAATTTATAATCTCAAAATACATTAAAATTAATTTATTAAGGATTTAAATTTTCTCTAAGTCTTTTCTTAATTTGTGATTTCATGGCATTCAAGAAATTATTAGGATGAATTAAGTTTATCTGATTATCGAAACATATAGTTTTTAACCCTTTTTTAAATGCTTCGTCGATTAAATAATGATTAACAGTTTTTTATATTCTTGTTTCCACAAAAGTAAATTGTGATGAAAAGAAAATATTTTATATAGTGGTTTGGATGCTTTAGGTTCGTCCTTTTTAAAAATTTTGCAATCATTATCAGTTTTACAATCAGGTTAACATTCCAGTTCATCCTTGACTTTACAACGTTTCTTATTAAGCATTTCCTTATATTTATAACTCAATTATCTTTATTTAATTTATAATTTTATATAATGTAATTAACAATAACCATCAACTCCACTAACAGTGAAATTGCTTTTAAAAAAGTCACAAGATTCAATCACATTGAACACATCACTGATTTCTATATCATACAACTTATTACTTTATATTGGTTAATATTACAGTTTAACATTCCTTCTATAAAGAATTAGAAAACCATATTCATGATTTGGTTTATTGTATTCTCATGGTAAAAGAACTTTGAATTCAATACTAAGTTGTAAACAATTTTTTTATATTTATGGTATCAATATATTCACTAATTGTAACAGAACATATATATTCAGTTCTAGCTCTTTAATGTTTTTAAAGATATGAGAAATTCTTTTTGTACTTTGCACTCTCATTTTAAAGGGACATAATTATTTACATCCTTAAAACAAAAAATTAATAGATTTTGAAAAAGCGAATTATATTGTAAATTACAGACAGTGAAACTAATTACTTTATAGAGGACAAGGGGTTATTTTTAGGAAATATGTTGCGAAATTGTGATTCAGTGTGTTTCAGTCCGCGATGCGCCACCCTCATAGCAGACGGCGGACGACGGCTTGCCGGCGCGTTATACAGGTGACACAGTGTTGCAACGAGCGTCGGTATGTGCGTACGTGCGCGGCAGTCATCAACAGCCAGAACGCAGCATTAGCAGAATTACGCAGGCGCGGGCCGCGTCTGGCGCGGTTGCGTTCGCCAACTAATCGAGAACCTTCTAATAAGCTTGGCGCCGCGTAGCCAGCGGATTCAGCAGCGGTCTGCACTATTTAGGGGCATCAGAGGTGGGCGTCGGCATTCGGTTCGACCGATTGGGCGTTCGGTCGCTGTTACGTCGTCGTCATCAGTGACGCTGTCCCCGAGGACTGGCCGGCAGCTCCCGGCATCGTCACGGGTCGCAGCGTCTGGAGGAGGCAGGTGTGGCCAGGCCTCGTGCTGCTAACCCCCTACCTCCTGCGCAGCTGCTGACCGAGCACAGGGTCTCCTTCCCCGGGCTGCGTGCATCAGCACGTCTCCATGACGACACGAGCGGTGAGACTGAACTACCTGAAAATGTATTAGAAGAACCAACAATGAAGAGGAAGATTGCTAAAAACAGCCACCTTCTTCTACCCAGCCACGCCCTACAACCTCGACCACGTCACCCGCTCCAGTCATCCTAGTACAATTTGTAATTTTTTCTTCATATGTTAGTTTGCGATTTGCTTCTTGAAAATAATTAAAATATCTGTTAATTAATTTCTTAAACCTCTTTGACAAAACAGTTTTTATTTTACTATTGAGTAGCAAACAAATTTGTTCATCATATCTAATATTTAAATGGTCACAGGTAGTAATATTATATTAATAATTTAAAACGAGTTCACTCATTTATTAACAAATTAAAATTGTTAGCATTGTTGAGTTTGTTACGAAAGTGCATCCATTTTTATAGAAAATAATAAGTAACTATTGCTCCAACCTATCAATCTAAAATCTGACAAATAAAATTACTTTAAAGTCTACTGGGTCAGATTTAACATTATTTTCAGGTACTATAGATAGAAAACAAAGTTTTTATTAATTTATGTTGATAGTTTAGCAGTAGTTATATTGTAAAGATTATCAAAAACAAATAATCAAATTATTTAAAAATGAACCATTAAAAGAAAAATCGTCTCTTATACTTTTATTAACAACAACAAAATTTAACACTAAAATTATATTTGTCAAATTTATGAATCTGTTTTTCGTTTTCAGGTATAAATATAAATTAAATTACTTTCAATCTCATATTTTACCTTTAAAATAACTTAATCGGTTTAAGTATTAAGTGAAATCCGTTATTGAAGATTTTCTGAGAAGCTGTTTCTTTTTCTTTTAGTGTATAATAATTATTGTTTGTATAGTAGAAAATTATTGAATTTTTTTATATGCTTTTGTGCCCAACACTTGGGGTCAGGAGTTTTAATTTTTTCTCAATATTGCTCTAGAACAACATCATATCAGCTAATTGGATCGACCAGTTTTACATATCTTCTATTGTTAAAAATAACATTAAGTGTTAGTATGGTGGAAAATTTTAATTATATCATTTTGATTTTCTTTATTTAAATTATCAATTACATTTTTTCATTTCTTCTTATTCATTTTTGTCAGCTCTGCATTAGTTGTTGAGTCTAGTTTTTATTTAAATTTGATGCTAATTGTGTATTTTATTTCTAATTCATTTTCAGTAAAATCTACACTACCATTTTCTATAGTTTTTAGTAAATTTTTAAAAAATTTTATTTTTTCATTCTGTTTCTGATTCATTTTAATGTAATTTTCTATTTCATTTTTATTTTTTCCATTTAATTTTCATAAAATTTTTATTAATCATTTTTCTATTTCTAATTAATTTCATTTAAAATTTAAATTTCATTTTTTTCTTTTTTCTAATTCATCATAAATCGTTCTTGTATTAATTTTTGATTCTGATTGACTAAAATTTAATTGTGATTTTTTATTCTTCATTTTAGATGCAAGTTTTCATTTTCAATATTTATTTTATTGCACAAAATACTCAATTATTCTACTTCTAGTATCTTGAAATTTATAATTATCTGATAATCACCACAAATAAAAATATCAAAATTTTGTCTTCTTTCTACATTATAATGTAAATCATTTTCCCCCAAATACTTAATTATTTTATTTTAATATATTGCAACAAACATAATCAAAAACTAGTGTTATTTTTTATAGTAACAAATGGAATGAGTAATTACATTACTTGACATTTCCAGATTAACTATAACAGGTACCAATTTTTCGATTTACTCGGAAATTAATCAATCATAAATACAAATCTGAAATGCACCATTTTTTATTCTTCAGTAAGATTTTCTAAATAAAAATTTAATAATTGTTTATTATTTTTGGAAATTTTTTAACCAGTTCTTTGCTTTTCCATTGCTAAGTTATATCTTTTTTGTTCTTGTAATTCTCTATCATATTTTTATTTAGTGTCGTCAGAAGATTGAAAAGATGCTGCACCACCACCTAATGAACAATGTGTACCTAATGCTGTTAATGAAAATAGTAAATAACCTCCTTCATGTTTTGTTAGAGTAGAAACATTTTTCCTTCTCTTATAAGATGATCAGAAATCCTTGTCACAGTTGGAATACCTAGTATGATAAGTAAATGTCGACCAGTTTTTTATCTTCTTCTTTTTCCAGCACCAGTTAAAAAATTATTAAAATATTTAATTTTTCATTGTTAATTTTGCTTTAATTGCTATATGTTTAGTTGTAGCACTAGGAGAATAGGATTATCAACTGTAAAATTTTTTATTCGTATAAATAGTTTGTATAGTTCTAATGAAATTATTGTAAAAAATTTATATAATTTATCTTTTAAAACATTAG